>NW_026720738.1:0-9430 GCF_029784015.1 Lycium ferocissimum
TAAAATATTTTGGGTCTTTCCCTTCAAACAGGGTTTTAGGTTTCTGGCCTTTAATTGGACATATTTAGGCTTGTTTGCCTTAATTGAACATTTGTGTTTGTCCACCTTATAATAGGACTTCATTATTTATTTGGGTTGTCCACCTTATAATAGGATTTAATTATTTTGTTTGGGTTTGCTACCTTATAATAAGACTTCATATGTTATTAGGTTTGTCCACCTTATAATAGGACTTAATTATTTTATCTGGTTTGTCCACCTTAAAATTGGACGCAATGTTATTAGGTTTGTCCGCCTTACAATAGGACTTAATCATTTTATTTGGATTTGTCCGCCTTATAATAGGACTTGATTAATTTATTTGGGCATGTCCGCCTTAAAATTGGACATATTAAGTTTTATAAAGCGCACCGATGCCGCACTTGCACACGCACTACTTTTACCTCGAATAATTTTGTACTAATCTCGCACTAGCACTACCTTATCTCAAATATTTGTCCGATCTCGCACTTGCTCAACTTTTAGCTCAAATATTTTGTACTAATCTCGCACTAGCACTACCTTTATCTCAAATATTTTGTACTGATCTCGCACTTGCTCAACTTTTATCTCAAATATTTTGTACTAATCTCGCATTTGCACAACTTTTACCTCAAATATTTTGTACGAATCTCGCACTTGCACTATTTTTATCTCAAATTAATATCGCACTAATTTTTTACATCTGCATTAATTTTATCTAGAAGTAATTTTGCGCTTCTTATAAAAAAGAAAGAAAATACAATTTCGCGCTGATTTCTCCACTTGCACACATTTTTATCGCTTTCATTTTGTAAATACACTAAATTCTATCTTAATGCTTACATTTATTACTAATGAATGCACTTTAGGTTTTTGCAAAAGATATTTAATGTGTAGCATAAAGACAACGTGAAACTTTATCTAAGGCGGTGAACCGGGGCAATTTGTTGAGAAGGATAATCGACTTCCCAAAGGTCAGGAATGCCCCACCTCGAACGCCGTTTCTACCCCCGGATATTCCGTTCCCATCCATAACCCGATCATCGAACTCGCACGTGATCATAGTCATAATACCCGCCATGTCATCATAATTCGACACTCTGGACAATATTTTTCAAAGATTCGCATCAATCGTGACTCGTTATTCGTAGGTGTCGTAGTCATCCATGCAACTACACATGGCCCGATTCTCGTGCAACCCGAGGATATGTAGGCAAATTCTGAGACCGGAGTCCGGCCGCAATTCTTTTCAAAATTTTCTTCATCCTTATAATCTCCGAATTCTTGATCACGGACAAAATGAGCACTACTAAGTCAACGTCTTTGTCCGAAAATTCTTTCATCATTACCGGCCAAAGAGGGACAAGTTGTGACACAATTTTGTCCCGCCCTTTTCCGAAACTTTTATTTGCGAATAGTCATGCATATTTCACCACAATTATTTGCTTCTATTAATATAGTCGTTTTTCACTGTCCAACTATAGCCATCACTTATTATCATTATTATTATTATTATTATTATTATTATTTTATTATCATTATTAGTATTATTATTATCTTTATTATTTCTATATATTCATTATTTTATTATTATTATTATTATTATTATTATTATTATTATTATTATTATTATTATTATTATTATTATTTTCATCATACTGCGAGCACCTAATATTATAATCGCGATAGTCGCTTTTAACATTTTTTACCCTCCTATGTAAAACGCATCGCATTTATTTTATACAATTAGATAATGGCATTTATTTACTTTTAAACTTCATCGCGCAACTATTACGATATCATATAATTTTATTTTTATTTGAGTACTAATAAGTATATTTTTTATATTAAGCAATATTTTGGCACGCGTAAATATATAACTAAATAAAAATTGTCTTTAATCACTAATAGTGTGGTCATTACATATATTTTTTTTTAACTTATTAATGCAAAGGAACCCAATGGCTGAATTAGAATTAAAAAAAAAACCATCAGCTCTTTAAACCCAATAGCCCACGTTGAAATAGCCCAAATTAGTGTCTTCGTATTAAATATAGAGCTAAAATCATTTTACCTTCACCCCATATTGACCTCCTATTCCACGACCTCTAGAGTCAAATTAGGTCTTTTATTTTTTGCTCCAACTCAGCGCCGCACGACCCCCTTTCTTCTTCTTCAAGAAAAAACATTCCAATGGAATCAACATGAACAGAGTTTGGCTACTCCATTTTCGTGCAAGCTTTGGCTTGTTTCAATATTGTCAGAATCCTTTATGTCCTTTTGAATAGGCAACGTTCAAAGATGGAAAAGGATGGCAGAGATTTTCTTCTGTCACGATTTTGAATGATCCAAAACGATTTTGAAATGCAAAAATCTAACCTTTCGAAATCCCGCCCAAATGTTACCCCTAAAACCCTAGTTCGTCACTATAAATAGTAGCGCTCGGAGTCCATTGAGGCGAGAAAAAATCGGCCACTGCTTACTCACAGTTCTACTCTCCAAAAATTTTCTTTCCTAAGGAAAATCCAATTTCTTTTGTTTCCACTTGCTGTTAAAACCAAGCAGAAGCGTTTTTGCTTTGGCTTGAGACGAGGCGTAAACGACGTGGCCCGAGATCGACGCCCCTGTTCGCTGCACCCGGAAAAGGTAATCCTCCCTCCTTTTCGTTTCTAAATTCTTGTTTTGATGTAGCTTGCATTACTGTCGTTTCCTCGCTACAGTTTTTAGCATTTTAGTTCTGCTTATAGTTCATAGTTTTGGTTGGCGTGTGGACTTGGGTTCTTTGTTTGTGTTTAATGCGGAGTAATTTTCTTCCTCGTATTAGTACTTTTAGTTTTCGTGTGTATTAGTTTAATTATAATGTTGTTAAGAGTTAGATAAGTACTTTTATTCTCTGTCTTAGCAACTCTTCCAGTTCTATGTATTTTCCTTTCGTTAGAAGAGCTTAATCTGGGTAAAATATGTGTTGAAACCATGAGATCTGCTGATTACATTGTAAATGGGGGTTGAACCTGTTATGTTTGTCGTAGTGTTTCCATGTAGCCGAAACCGTATTTTTGATGCTTTTTTCCTTGAGACCATCTAATTCAGGATATGGAGTGTTCGTGGGTAAATATTAAATATTGAGCTTTATATATTGGAAATATTCTTATTACAACACTTTATTGTGTAGAAAATAACATAAACCCATGTTAAGAGTTTGTTAGAACTAAAAAATCAATGACCAACTCTTTGATCTGATTTATTCTCTGTTTTATACCATCAGTAGATACCATCTTTTAGGATCTTTCTGTTTATTTGTTTGAATTTGAAATATTGCCTTTGATATCATAGCCACAACCAAATGATTAGTGATGAAAGCATGTTTTGAGAATCAACTTTACAAATCACTATGGCTTTGAAAGAGAATCTTAGTGTCAAGTAGACGTCCTTGTAGAGATCTTTGTGTTTAATCCAGTTTAAGAAGTGACTTTAGTGTTCAATACAAGCAGCATGCTAAGAAGCTACCATATCCATAAAATAAAAACAGTGTTAATTGTGTAGCTTAAGAAGTGTGATAAAAAATATCCATTGAGCTAAATATTGCTGCGTATATTTAAGTTTTCAACTTAATGAAATATTTTGTGTTGGACTTAGTTTTGTATGCATTTGAAGCTCCCAAAAACAGACCATCTAATGTAGAAACGTATTTAAGGTATTTACTCTTGGATCTGTATGTGTAGCCCGTCAAAATACTATATGTATTTGATTTCTTATGGTGCAACTTTAAGTATGTTTGTGTCAAGTTCATGGGGTTAGCCTTGAATTTAAGTTTGATAAGTTGGAAAAGCCGCAAGGTTCTGGTTTCATTGTCGAGTATTTTCGCTGCTTGAATGTTTTCATTTTTTAGTTATAGCATGACAGATTCCAGCGACCGGTGAGAATATAGTAAAATGAGGGATATACAGGTTGAAATGGAAAGAATCTTTGTCATGTATGTTTTAAGTTTAAATGCCTTTCATGCTCCAGCATTTCTACAGATTATGATACTAATATCTGTTATGTTTATTGGCCTAGATAATTCCCAGAATTACCAGTAGTGAGTCATCCTGCTTATATGTTTGAAACTAAGTCTTAATGTTTGGCCAAACTGGAGTTGATCAAATAAAGTTTATTTTTGTTGGAATTTGGAAACCTCTGTGTGTTTTGTTATTATGTTGGTGGGTCAAAGATTGACCCCTACTCAATTTTAAATTGAATATAGGATCGGGAGTTGAAATATCTAAGATATTGTTTAGAGTAACTTCTCATTGTGTTATAAAACGAGTACTTTTTTCTTTTCATTTCGTAAAAGCACTTTCTAGTATCAATTTGCAAGAATCGACTTTGCTTCGTTTTAGTATCAATTCGCAAGACCCCAAAATCACGAGTTATTTGCAGTTTTCGTTGAAAAAAAAAAAAACAGTTCTCAAATGAGCTATTTCAAGTAGTTGTGCATTAGTGAAACAGCAGTTTAAAGCCTTGCGTGTATACTCCCTCATGGTGCATTAGGAGTTAAATGTGGTATTTTTGACAGTTCTTGCCGCTCTCTCATTGACTTTGATTGAGAAATGACTAGTTTAAATGGTCCCGATTCAAATACTAATCTTTATTTCCCTTTCTTTGCATGTACACTTTGGAGCAAAATGGGGTCTTCATAAAAGACTCTCACCGCCGCAAGCAATCTCGTTGAGATTAATGTTTGCCGCCGTTAAATCCAAGACTTGCTTTTACATCTCCAGCGGCGCCTCTTATGCTCTCAAAAACATACCCAAATAGAACACAACGGAGGGGAAGAAACAACGGAATTCCCCTCCAAAAGATCAATAAATCTCATGCTTTATATATTTTTATAGGCCTTTGATTTGCTAGAGTATTTTACTTCATAGGTCTTGTTAAGTTAAGAGTACTTCAATAGTTAACCTCATGGGGCAGTTTAGAGATGATGGATTAGAATTCGATAGATTTTGAAACGACGTCTTCAAGAGTTTATTAATTTAATATATTTTCATAGGTTAAGATGTTTTTTTAGTTATTAATTTTATAGAAGCTTATCTCTAACTATACTTTAGATCAATAGCAATTTTGTTTTTTACTCAGTCACACAAACTAAATTTTAAATAAAGAAATGTCTTTGAGCATTAACAATAAATTTTGGATAATAACTTTACGTTTTTTAATTTAATCGAACAACCCTCTTGTGAACCAAAAATTATCACTTTTACTTAACTCCCCTTTAAATAAAAGTGGCATTTCATCCTTAAGTTATTAACCCTTTTTTTTAAAACAAAAGATCCAAGTTTAGTTATTTATGCACAACCTCTTTAAAATGTATACGAGATATTTTATTTGAAAATGAGTAACACTAAGATATATGATTTATAAACAATGATTTTCAGTCTTTTTTTTAATAGCTATTTCTTTATTTAAGTCTAGAAATGCATTATTTTATTTATTTGCAAAGTCCTCTATTTTAATTATTTATATACTTTTATGAAATACCTTTTCTTAAATTATTTATAAGATACTAATTTACTGTACTTCGTCCTAATGTCTAATACTAACCTAAGTTTTGGTGTGTAACCGTAATTAGCGGATCTTGAAGGATGCCTAACCCACTTCCCTTTAGGATAATTAGAACCACCTAGAATTGAAAAAATTAAGCAAACCATTAACGGAGGTTTAGTTAGCTTTACCCTAGTTAATAATTAGGTTCCCTAATTCACCTTAAAATCAATTAGGTGGCGACTCCTAAAAAATAAGCAATAAAATTGCAGTATATTTGGCCTAATTTAACCGAGTCTAAATAGGTGTCTACACACCCCAATTTCCGATAGGGTGATGGGCACTAGAGCCCTTACTGAGGCGGCGAACACCCGACTAACGTAACACTCTCATGACTTCTACTGGGCCCACAAAACATAACATACACACGATATGAAAATTTTCGGAAGAAAACAAACATGCCTTTCGTTTTTTTTTTCCAAACCAAATAAAATGCGCAATCGTATGAAAAGCGTAATGTAAGGCATAACGAACCGACATATAGCGAAAGCATGGCTACATCGGTGGCGTAATGCTACAAACACCCGGTTTACCCCCCCACCCTTTAAAACCCCCCGGGCCCATACCCAAACCGAAAACTCCCCAAAGTCTCTAAACACCTCGGATACCATACAAGCACTGGGAAAAATTGCTTCGGAAAAATGGAATTCCCCCAATGGTGGAACTTTCCTTCCTCCCCTTTTCGTAGGGGGACTGCTTGGAAAACGGGGCCCCCGGAAGGGGGTGATCGAAATATGCCGAGCATGTAAAGCGCATACACCCGGGAGGTCAACCTAAAGGGGGAAGTACGGGTAAGTGGTAATAAGATATCTAATCCCATCGACACACAAATAAAGCATCTTAAAAAACGCCCATAAAATGCTTATGGAATACGAAAACCCGGGGGGGGGTTTGCGCCATCCCGGTGATCAAACTGCATCGGGGAAACAAACTCATCATCATCATCACTATCAAATACGGCCCATGGGCCCGGGAAAGACGTGGTCCCCCACCCCCCACCGCGCCACCCCCGGCATAACACCGGAGAAGTTTCAAATCTCAAGATCTAGGAACACGACACATCATCATACATCATAAGCCATATCACGGCCTTAACTCCCATAAACGGAACGACCGCATGGCGGTCCGAGAGCAGTAACACGGCATAACACCGAGTATATCATAGTGCGCACGATCGTATACGGCACAGGATCGGTGAAAAAATAACCTGAACGCACGACGGATGTGAGTAACCACGCGTATAGGAACATCATCACGGACTCGGCCAAGACATCAAAGCGAACCCTCTTTTTGAAAATCCGTAGTAGTCCAAATCGAGTTTTCTTCGTTTTAGCGGGAACATGTCAAGCAATTTTAGAAACCACAATTATGTATCAAAATCATGGACATAAAAATCCTTATTTCCAACTCGACAAATACATAACTAAATAGTCATAATGAAGAAAATATTAAATTTTTTTCGAAAAATCCATAAAGGTAGCATAGAAAAGGCCGTGGGCCCCACGGACGGAGTCGGAAACCCGTCAAAGGAGCCCGACTACGAGGGTAGGGAGGTGATGCCTTATGAACTTACATACTATGTTTTGGGGCGTTTCGAGGTCGTATGCAAAAAGTTACGGACGTTCGTAGTTTGGTCGTTTTGGAACGAGTCTCTTTTGAAAACAAGATTCTTTTAGTAGAACTCTTTGAAAAACGTAAAAAGTTTAATCACAAAAGACATAAGGGTCATAACTCAACGTTAAAGATACGAACGTCAAAGAACTTATACGAATTAGCTTACACAATATTTCAAAACTCAACCATATCGAAGACATACAAACCAGCTTGACCATACTAAGGATGCATGACACAAGCAAATACGATTCTGAAATATATTCGGGATTTACGAATGAATTTCCAGGTACATATCATGTTATATCTTAATTAAAGTCTAGACATGCCAAAAAAGAAGAAGGGGTAAGCTTCACATGTACGCTTGCTTCTAGGCTAATCCAGAAAACTCAAACCTCGGTACACTCAAAATCTCTGATAACATCGATAGGCATCGAACATTGGTCGATCGCTAAAGGATCAATCCCAAACCATTGCTTTTTCTGCAAAAATTGGGCGACATTTCCTATATATTCACCAACAGAATTCAACTCGGCCAAATCGTCAACAACAATACCAACAACCATTTCGATAACATCAGTAATTTCAAACGCGTTCTAACACTATGATGTCGTCTCACATACTTCGACAACATTCCAATTACATTCAACTTAACTACATATTTTAGGACTACTACCAACGATCGCATATTCGAATAACAATTCAAACCTTTCAAACACAAATCAATAACATTTCCCACAATTCACCAAAATTGTTCCAAAAACAATCAACCAAAACATAAGGCAACAGAAACACTACGAGTCCGAAATATCAACAACGCATTTCTTTTTCTTCCAAACTCATAAACCACACTAACAATTTCTCACATTGACGACATTATCTTCACCAATTCATGAAACTACATTAAAATTTCTTAAGGTTCTAAATCAGCCTAGCAATTCTGTTACGCAACAGCGCGTTAAGCTGCTGATTTACCTCGTTGGATTCATGACGACAACAAAAACATACTAAATAAAAATCAATTTCGCTATAAACTACATATTTATTCGGCCAACCCTCAACCTACACCATTCCCATTGATTTCGTTCCTTTCTACACATTACATAACACACAAACATGTTGTATACCCATTAAATCTTATCATCACAAAGTACACATGACACACGACAACACTTTCACTTGCTTCCAACTTTGACATCCATATTTTCATGATTTTAATTCATTCCAACATACTACAACACACACAACCATTTATAACATATAAAAAGAAAAAAGTTGAACCATACCCTGTACCTCCCTTCAATGTTTGACTAGGCAGGTTTTTGCAAGAAAGGACACTTTGCACGTCTGACCATTACTCCATGATGTGAGGACCCTTTAATTGGTATGAAAACTAGGAAGAAAATTAATTTTCCATGATCAAATTTCCATGGCCTTACTCGGCTATGCATGGTAGAATGGCCCTTCCATTGTTTCTCAGTTTCATGAAATTTCTAGAGAATAATATGGATGAAGATGATTAATTTTATCTTTGGCCCCTTATAAACTTAATACATGTGGCCTATGGCCCACTTCTCTTACACGGCACGTGTGGGAAATTTCCAATTATAGCAAACTTTCCATAATTCTTTTTTGGTCCCAAATTAACTTTCATTCTCAATTTTTTCCTTATTCCAATCTCACCCTTAACACTCACCCACAAAGATGAATATGCGACGTATGCATTGAGACAAAAAAATCAACAAAACCGGAAATTAAGTCTTGTTCATAAGTACGTCGCAACTGCTTAGAATGTTCAACGTACGAAGCACGGGGTGTAACGGTATAACAGAGTTAAAGAAGAAGACATCCCAGCATGACTTTCGAAGACGAGATATGGCCATTATGAATTTTTGGGTAATGTCCATTTGGGTTGACAAATGCTCTGGCGGTGTTTATGAATTTGATGAATAATGTATTTAGGCCTCTCTTGGATACTATTCGTAATAGTGTTCATTGATGATATTCTAGTGTACTCACACGAGTCGAGCATACGGACCATTTACGTATTGTTCTTGGAATTCTTGAACTCGAGAGCGCGGCAAAATTTTCCAAAGTCTGAGTTGTTGAATTAATGACGTTTTTGGGTCATGTTATTTGAGATGATGGCATCAGAGTGGATCTCGAAAATTGAAATTTTGAAAAATTGGAAGGGCCCCGACGCCTCGAATCCTAG
>NW_026720739.1:0-9271 GCF_029784015.1 Lycium ferocissimum
AGATTATACCATATACACAACTAGATTACAACATGAAATTCAACACATTCAATCCATGCCATAACACACACGGCCTACCATCGCATGTATGCATACCCAACATGCAAACTTCCATGCTTTCATATTTTCTACTCATTTGCATGCACCGCAACACAAACAAACCTTCAAAACATAATTAGAGGGGATGAATTCTTACCTTTCTTCACTAGGTTCTTCCTTCAACTAAGTTGTCCACTTGAAGAAACTATTGCTCTTTCTTCCAAAGCAATCATACCATGTTAAAGAGGGCCTTCAAATTAGTGGGAACACATGGAGAACAATTTTTTTTCACAAGATTTCTTGATCTTCCTTTTTCTCCTCTAAGGGCCGAATGGGGTGGTCTTTATTGTTCTTGTTTCTCTCTTTGGTTTTTCTTGAATGTTCTAAGGCTAAGGATGACTATATAATGTCACATGGAATTTAATTAAGTCCATGGACTTGGGCTAAGGGTGGCGGTTGGGCCTCCTTGTTTGGGCCTCATTTTTCTCATTTTTTTTTTTTGAGCCCAAACCTTCACAAATCATAATTTATAATTCCGCAACAAATTTCCAAAATTCCAATTTTGCCCTTAGGCCTTATCCGTGTTTTCATGTTCTAACCCCCATAATTACTACACACTTACTAAGAAAATTCAAATATGACCTCCTTTCTCATAAATCACATTTATTTCAAATTTTCCAATCATGCGAAAAGGCGGGATATAACAAGAAGGAAGTAGAGAATGTAGTCAAAATGTAGTTTTTATGATGTTTGTGAGTAGTAAGCTAACTTGAGTCATGATTCTTAGTATGATATGGATATAATCTTGTTATAGAAGGTAATAATGGTGATGAGGAAGCGTCGTATGAAAATGTACAAAAGTTGGTATGAAGTTGCTAGTATGAGTTGAACATGAGAGTGAATATTGAAGGCTTAATGTAATGCGATTGCTTGATTGTGATATTGTGGATGTTTGGGAGTTGTATTGTAGTATAGTGGAAGTCGATGGAATAGGGGAAATGCTGCCCAATTTTCGTTAAATCATGAATTATTCTAGTAGGTTTAAGAGTATCATTAAGGCTTAATTATGGTATGAATCCTTCCAAATGTAGATTATTCAAGCTTCGACAGTGAACGTTAAATAGCTAAGAAGACAAAGAGGTATGTAAGGCTAACCCTTCTTTCATTAAGGCATGGTTCCTTTACTATATACCCCCTTTCATGAGTTCCATAATGTCCTCCAAATGGTTCTATCTCTAAAGTTACTAAAGCTCATGATCCTCGATACTTTCATGATTCCATTGCATCCCTTATATGATAGTTGATCCTCCAAGGATAGACGTAACGAAAACGATGATGGTAATGATGTTGATGATACTTATGGGCTCTTATGTATACGTGTCTAAGTATGTATGGCTATTATGTAACACCGAGCTTATATGGCCGGGTCTGATACCTATCGCGCGCACACCACTGCAGTTGGGTACGGATAACACTGAGCCTTGGTAGGGCCAGGTATGTACAATCACCGAGCCTTGTCAGGGCCGGGTATGCGAAACACTGAACCTTCATGATCGGGTATGATATGGATACGAGTATGAATAAATACGAATAAGAATATGTATATGTATGTATGTACATGAGTAAGCATTAGAAATGGAAGGTCCCTATGAAAGACAAGTAAGTAAATATGATGAAGGCCACTAGAGGTACAAATGAATCTATTACCTCTTGATTCTCCCATCTTATGTTATTTCTTGTGTTGTCTATTATGCTTCTACTATGATGTTGATTATGCTTTACATACTCAGTACATTATTCGTACTGACGTCCTTTTATTTGTGGACGCTGCGTCATGCCCGCAGGTGGACAGGGAGACAGGCTTGATCCATAGATTTCTTTTCAGGGACTACATAGAGGAGCTCTATTTCATCCGGAGCTACAACTTTTGGGTATTATTCTTTTGGGTACATACATATGGGCATGGCGGGGTCCTGTCCCGCCTATATGATGTTACATACTCTTCTTAGAGGCTCGTAGTCAGTTGTGTACATATTTTTTATGCCATTTTGATATCCTCGTCGGCTTATGTATGTGGATATGGGCATTGTTATTGATGATGATATAAATGCGTTGTTGCCCAACGAGATTAGCACTATTGATGTATGTAAATTTATGAGTAAGCCATGTGGCTCACCTAGATTTGAATATGAGAGTACGATAAGAGGTGCCCGGGTGGGTTAGTATCGGGTGCCCATCATGGCCCTCCGATTGGGTCGTGACAAAAGTGATATCAGAGCAGTTCTATCCTAGGGTGTGTCTCTGAGCCGTGTCTAGTAGAGTCTTGTTTATGGGTGTGTTGCGCGCCACACTTATAAGAGGCTGCGGGCATTTTATGAATGAATGACCTTCTTTCTTCATAAGATCGCGCGATAGAGCCATAATATAAGGATTTCTCTCTTTTTTACTGTGTGTCATGTATTTCAGAAATGCCTGTAAAAAGAAAAGCTACGGCAGCCCAAAAGGGCAAGACGGCGTGGGGAAAAGCGAAAGAGTACCGTCAATCGGTTGCCAGAGAGGGTGAGTCCCAGAATGCGGCTCAATCTCAGTCCTCCCACTCATTGCCTATTTCTGACGAACATGAGGGAGCTTCAGTCCCAACTCCAGCACCTCCAGCTCCTCCACCGGATGCTTCAGAACAAGATGTAAAACAGGCCATTCATTTACTTACTCAGTTGGTTGCCGCCCAGACTCAGCGGCAAGGTACAGGTAAATGTGATAGGGCTGTTAGTGCAAGGGCCCGTGATTTTATTAGGTTGAACCCTCCGAAATTCTCCGGGTCAAAGCCGGAAGAGGACCCTCAGAATTTTATTGATGGGATGTTGAGGACACTTCGGTTAATGCATGCTTCAGCCATTGAATCGGTGGACTTAGCATCCTATAGACTCCGGGATGTTGCGGTTGATTGGTACACAATTTGGATGGCTTCACGGTGAGTTAATGCACCTCCCCCGGTATGGCAAGAATTTGTGGATGCCTTCCTCCTGCATTACTTGCCTCCAGAAGTTCGGCGAGCTAGAGCCAATAAATTATTGAATCTTAGGCAAGGAAGTATGAGCGCCTTAGAGTATAATCTCTGTTTCAATTCTTTGGCTAGGTATGCTCCTGCCATGGTAGAGGATATGGGTGACCGAGTGCACCAATTTGTGAGAGGCCCAGGGCCACATTTGATGGATAGGTGCTTGATTGCGTCCTTTCAGGACAACATGGATATTTCACGTATTTAAGCCCATGCCCAGAATTTAGAGGAAAGCTAACAATAGTAAAGAAGTGAGCGTGAGCACGATAGAGGGTATAGCAAGAGGGCTAGATCTTTGGGCCCGATGAGTGAGTTTAAAGGCGGGCAAAGGCAGCAGTTTCTAGGCATTCAGGCCATTCTATGACTAGTGCGCCTCCACAGTTTACAGGCCAGAGATTTGATAGATCTATTTATTTCGGGCCCGCCGAGTTTCGTGTGGCTTCGTGTTCTCAATTCGTAGGTGATTCGGTCGTGCAAGGCCACCCGTGCCATGATGTTCCCAGTGCGGGAAGTTTCATTGGGGCCAGTGTCAACTAGGTTCAAAGGTTTGCTATGCATGCGGTCGGCCAAGCCATATCATACGGGGTTGCCCCTCGGTTGCTAGCAGGGTTAGGGTCCAGCCTTCAGGATCGGCAGCCGAGTCTTCATCATCTATACGCCCTATGGGGCCAGGGTCACAGGAGCCCGCCAAATAGCGGTAGAGGTAGAGGAAAACTCCGCCCTAGTGGTCCTCGACCGTACTTATGCTTTGGCGGGGCGACAGGATCTTGAGTCTTCCCCTGATGTCATCACAGGTATATTATTGGTATTTTCTCATGATGTATATGCTTTGATAGATCCGGGCTCCACATTTTCATATACTACTCCATATATTTCGGGTCAGTTTGGGGTCAAACCGGAGTCGATCAAACCTTTTGAGGTATCTACACCCGTTAGTGAGCCGGTAATAGCTAGTCGAGTATATAGAGACTGTGTAGTTGTGATTTGTGACCATCGTACCATGGTTGATTTACATGAGTTAAAAATGGTGGACTTCGATGTCATCATGGGCATGGATTGGTTGGATTCTTGCTATGCCAATGTTGATTGTAGAATGAAATGGTTCGCTTTCGGTTCCGGGAGAACCGGTTTAGAATGGAAAGGAAATACCACGTCCCCAAAAGGTAGGTTTATTTCCTATCTAAAGGCAAGGAAAATGATCACAAAAGGTTGTATTTACCATCTAGGTCGGGTTCAAGATGTAGAAGCTGAGTCGCCAACTCTTCAGTCTGTCCCCATGGTGAATGAATTTTCGGATGTATTCCCGGAAGAACTTCCAGGCCTCCCTCCAGAGCGGGAGATTGATTTTGCTATAGATGTGCTACCAGATACAAAGCCCATATCTATTCCTCCTTAGAGAATGGCTCCCGCAGAGTTGAAGGAGAAATTGAAGGACTTGCTTGAGAAAGGCTTTATCAGGCCTAGTTCTTCCTCGTGGGGAGCACCCGTGTTGTTTGTCCGAAAGAAAGATGGCTCCTTGCGAATGCGCATTGACTATCGGCAACTGAATAAAGTGACGATCAAGAATAGATATCCCCTTCCAAGGATTGACGACTTATTTGATCAATTATAAGGCGCCAAATGGTTTTCAAAGATAGATTTGAGATCCGGGTGTCATCAGGTGACAGTTAGGGAGAAAGATATTCCTAAGACAACCTTCAGAATAAGATACGACTATTTTGAATTCCGGGTAATGTCATTTGGCCTAACTAATGCAATGGCAGTGTCTATGGATTTGATGAACAATGTGTTCAGGCCCTTCCTAGATTTATTTGTGATTGTATTCATCGACGATATCCTTGTATATTCTAGGTCTGAGGCGGAACACGCGGATCATTTGCGTACCGTTCTTAGAGTTCTTCAAACTCGAGAGTTGTTTGACAAATTTTCTAAGTGTGAATTTTGGTTGAACTCAGTGACCTTTTTGGGGCATATTATTTCAGCTGATGGCATTCGGGTAGACACCCAAAAGATTACGGCCGTGAAGACTTGGCCAAGGCCCATAACACCTACGGAGGTTCACAGTTTTCTGGGCTTAGCAGATTATTACAGGAGATTTGTAGAAGGCTTTTCTTCTATTTCTACACCTCTCACGAAGTTAACCCAGAAGTTAGCTAAATTTCAATGGACAGATGCTTGTGAACGTAGTTTCCAAGAGCTAAATGATAGATTAACTTCTGCCCCAATCCTGACACTTCCAGAGGGATCGGAAGGTTATGTTGTCTATTGTAATGCTTCAGGCATTGGTGTCACGACCCGACTAGGGAGCCATGACGGGTACTCGGAGCTGACTATCGAACACAGCTCATTATACTAATCATCATACCTCACCTGAAGTACACAGTCTCGGAGGAAACACCTACATATATATACACAGGCTCTCATGGCTGAAAAATGATATACAAAAATGTGCACTGGTATACCTATAAGGCAACAACTACCCATGCATCTGTATCTACGAGCCTCTATTAGAGTACTGAGACATAGGGACGGGACAGGACCCCGTCGTGCCCAAATATATACACAAAATAATGTATCAAGATGGCACCTCCGGAATAGGGGAGTGCTACTGTAAATCTGCTGGGTAGCTCCTAGAAATCTGGGCCGCCTCCCTGTCTACCTGTGGGCATGAACACAGCGTCCAAAAAGAAAGGACGTCAGTACGAAAAATGTACTGAGTATGTAAGGCATGTATGGTAACACAATAATGAAACATAGAAAGCATAAGAAGAAAAGATAACTAAACTGTTTGCCTCTTGAGGCGGAATCATGCATGCTCACTTTCACCTTTTAAATCATATCATACATCCATACATAAACTGTCTGAATCATATGTCATTATAGCCCGCGTCTGGGTATCCCACGTCCGGGATAGTCATCTCATGCCGCCCACTAGTGGTGCTGCCCGTGCCATATAGACACGATGTAATCATCTATAAGCCGCCCGCCTTAGCGGTGCTGCCCGTGCTATATATAGACACGGTGTAATGTTACATATACATGAGCAACGCATGTACGGGAACTCAAATAAAGGCTATCAATCTATCGGAGTGACGTAAGATTGGAAACCTCCGATTACATTATGGAACAATCATCATCGCTATGCCTCACCTTGGAAGAACTAATATCATGAGGTGAGACAACAACAAGGAGCAACATCAATGAAATCATAACACTAGGATTATCAAATTCATGAAAGCATCATTATCATCATCACTATCATAGAACATATCTCATCTCTAACTCATAAGAAGCTCTTTATAACATAGACTCATAGTTTCTAGAGTGTAAGAAGGTCATGGGAAATAACGAAAATCTTATCACAAGAATCATGCCTTAGAAAAGAAGAGACTAGCCTCACATACCTTTATGTCTCTTCTAACACTACCAATTCGACGCTTTCCTCCTATGTTCACGATTCTACCTTCAAGAGAATTCGTACTAGAGTTAGATAATCGGAACATACTTAAGCTTAAGCTAAAGCTAACAAAAGTTGGGAAGCACCTCCTTTGTTTCTACAACTTCCTCCATGTGATATAACAACTCCCAAACATCCATAACAACATTCATCATATCATAATCAACAATCTTCATCAACCATATTTATTCAATTCTCCAAATTCCATTTCAAATCATTCATAACCAAAATTTTCACACAACATCGTATTCGTTCTCATATTATACTTCCTTAACGTCATTTGTATCGTTTACAACAAGATTTTACTTATAATACATCAAGAGCCAGGATTCATGTCAACTACTATTCAAGAATACCATTATTTTCACATTTGAGCTTCATATTCTATTTTCTTCCATAATCCAAGTCTTTCAACCCCTCAATATTCTAAATAACATGCAATGATCATAAAACTTACCTTTGATAGTATGAGAATGGCCTTTGGATGAAAATACTTCACTTGAGAGAAACCCTAGCTTCAATCCAAGGAGATTTCTTAACTTGTACAAACCCTGGTGAGCATTCATGTTCTTGATTCCCTTGGTTTGATGAAGTTGATCTCTGATTTACCTTAGATTCTTGTAAATCAGGAGTGTGGAAAGTTCTAGAGGTATGGAGAGTATTGGAGAGAAGATGGGAAATGAAATAAATGAATTTGGGTCCCTTATATAAACTTAAAAAAGCTGCCCCGACTGTATTATACGGACACACATACGGTCCGTATGTGCGACCGTATAATGCTTCCAGTGGAGACCCCTCTTCTGGACAAGTTATATGGGCCGTATCTTTTATACGGTCCGTATAAAGGACCGTACAATCCACCAACTTCCCGAAACTTGTCCTCGTCGACTCGTTTGGTCTCTAATCCTTATGGAGCCTTCTTAACACTTGTTTGACGCTTCATTAACAACCTAAGGAGTGTTATAAATTTCCCTCAGAACCTCATTAAATCAACATTAGCTCGGTACTTTGCAAAGCCCTTTCCAAACACGACTTATACATTACATTCTTCAACGGACTTTCTTCTCTTTCCTCGAATGTCTTTGTAATCTTAATTAGCATCGTTAGGTACCCCCTTCTTACTTATAGGGATGTCATATACATCTTACCCCACGTTAGTCTATATACCGTGCAGCGACATGAAATTTTTTGAGATGTAACAATTGGGCTAGGCTGTATGTTGATGCAACATGGTGAGGTGATTGTGTATGCTTTAAGGCAGTTACAGAAACATGAGAAGAATTATCCGACCCATGATCTTGAATTGGCTGCAGTGATTCATGCATTAAAGATGTGGAGACATTATTTGTATGGCCTCCACGTTGATATTTATACATATCATAAGAGCCTTCAGTATATCTTCAAGCAGAAAGAATTGAATTTACGACAACGAAGATGGTTGGAGTTGTTGAAGGATTATGATGTTGACATCCTATATCATCCTGAGAAGGCAAATATGGTGGCTGATGCTCTTAGCCTTAGGTCCATAGGGAGTTTATGCGATGTTCAAATCGCAGAAAAGGAGATAGCTCATGCCAGCTAAAGAATTAGCTAGCCTAGGAGTTCAAGTAGTGTACTCAGGCAATATGGGAGCCACCATTCAGAATTCAGCGGTCTCATCACTAGTAGTTGAAGTAAAAGAGTGTCAATACGAAGATGCCATGCTAATTCATTACAGAAATACAATCCCTCAGAAGGAGAAATCATCATTCGAGATTTCTGGAGACGGAGTTCTCCAATGCCGAGGCAGGTTATGTGTTCCTGATGTTATAGGATTATGCCACCAAATATTGAGAAAAACCCATTGTTCCCGTTATTCCGTTCACCCCGGAGCAACGAAGATGTATCATGATCTTAAATCTATATATTAGTGGAATGGGATGAAGAAAGATATAGCGAAATTTGTAGCTCAATGTCCCAACTGTCAGCAAGTGAAAATTGAGCACCAAAAGCCGGGCGAATTGTTGCAAGCTATAGAAATTCCAACTTGGAAATGGAAAGTGATTAACATGGACTTCATTATAGGCTTACCCCGTTCTCGGCGTAAGTATGATTCTATATGGGCGATTGTGGATAGACTCATGAAGTCAGCTCATTTCTTACCGGTCAGAACAACATATGTGGCAAAAGATTATGCAAAGCTTTATGTTAAAGAGATAGTGTAACTTCACAGTGTTCTAGTATCTATTATCTCCGATAGAAGGACTCAGCTTACAACCAATTTTTGGAAATATTTCCAAGAGGGTTTGGGGACTCAAGTGAGTCTTAGCATGGCATTTCACCCACAGACTGATGGACAAGCTGAACGCACCATTCAGACCATTGAGGATATGCTACGGGCATGTATATTGGATTTTGGAGGTAGTTGGGATGATCATTTACCGCTTATTGAGTTTGCCTATAACAATAGCTATCATTCTAGCATCCAAATGGCTACGTATGAGGCTTTATATGGGTGAAAGTGTAGATCCCCAATTGGGTGGTTAAGAGAGAGACCACCGATTGACAGGGGACTTGGTCCACAAGTAGTATAGAAAGTCAAGTTTTATACAGATTGATTATTAACGATTTTCTAATCACCAAAAATCCTATGCAGATAATCGTCGAAGAGACTTAGAGTTCCAAATGAAAGATTGGATATTTTTAAAGGTGTCGCCAATGAAGGGAATCATGAGATT
>NW_026720740.1:0-9140 GCF_029784015.1 Lycium ferocissimum
CCCAGGGAAAGGCCCACACAAAACCCGGGTTTATACACACACATCAAAACCACGAAATTCTCGTCTATTTTCAATCCTCATCATATCCATACAACTTCCATAACACAAGAATGGAAAAATTCTTACCTTTGCTTGAATTTTCAATTCACCGCAAACGTACGCTCTTTGCCGAACCAATTATATCAAGTTGGAGAGCATGTTGGACTCACTACGAATATGAGAAGAACAAGACTCTTAGATTACAAACAAGGCAAGAAAAATTTTGAAGAGGGGGGGAAAGGGGGTTCGGCCCGAAGGAGAGTATTATTCTCTTGGAAATTTCTTTGGTCTTTCTTGAAGATTCTTAAGGGATGCTCATATTTATCACATAAGGAAGTCATGTACATGGCACGCTGACTTTTAAAGAGGGCTTGGGCCAAGCCTAGTGGCCGGCCACCCTCTTGGAAATGGGCCCATTTTTTTTGTCAATTTTGGCCCAATTCATTAAAAAGTCCCGTTTGTAATTTTAAAAGCAAACTTTCAAAATCCCAAAATTGCCCTCGGCCTTCCGAGTCTTTTACACCAATAATGTCATAACCAACATAGTCATATCAACTAAAATCAAAACATTTCCTCATAACACACAAGTCTTCATTATTTCCGTAATTTCCAACCATGCGAAAACACGGGACATAACACCCTTAGCCAAAACACAATACATAATGAAAGTTTTTTTTTCTTTTCGGAAACATCAAACATGCTTTTCCTGTTCGGATCAAACAAAACTTGTAACATATGAAACTTATAATACAACACATAATAATACGTCGCTTACATAGCCGCTTACATAATCGACATCTTATACCCGACAACGTACGCAAAGTCTACAACACGGAACATGGAAACCATAACATAATAATCGACTCGGCGAACTTCGGAGAAAATGGAGCTCGCCAATCACTTTGGAACATCTTCTACTAATATCTTGCTCACACAGGTGTACACGCGGCATGAAACGCAGCCCCCGAAGAAAGGGGTCGGTACGGAATATATGCGAGTATGTAAAGCATGAAATACATGAAACGAGATCATATCCGAAACGAGGAGTACGAATATGTGCATAATAGTCGAATACCGAACGTGCATGCATACGTAATACAAATAATGCATAAGAGAGTGCGAACGGACATAATAATCGAATGCTCAAAATACTTAGCTTTCTTTCGAAAATCATTTTGTCTCATATGTATATAGGATAGAACATATCACGATGGCGTATTACAGGTGTGGGATTCGCTATACCGATGGGATTCGCACGAACCGGTGCGAATTTGCCTGCATCGCGGGTTTGCCCCACCGATTAGGTTTGCCCCACCACCGGCTCCGAAAGCAACGAGATCGTGTTTCCCGAATTCGTGTACGTATCACATAACGTGTCCCGGCCCTCCGGTGGGGACTCGGTAGGCGAGAATCATCGAATTATCATAACATCACGGCCGACGAGAATCATCGGATTATCAAATTATCACATCTTGGGCGGATAAATCATATTGTCATCATCGAGTTAAACATAATCGGTTGTCGCATTATCGGACGGATTCACTACATTATCGGATCAATCGGATTATCATATCATATACCTGTCACCGGTCCATTATGGACCGGCGGACGAACGTGGTAGCCCCTCTCTGCCGCCACGACTCATCATACTTCGGAAGTTTTCATATCTCCATCTCCGTCACACATCATCACATCATATCATAATATCGAAACTCATTATTCTTCGGTAACATATCATATCATATTAGTCGCTCATCATACTTCGAAAAACTCATCATACTTCGCATAGTGCGCACGATAATACTTAAACTAGGGACTCGGCGAAGGAATAACAAAAATGTGCACGAGCGGAGAATCGTGGGATCTATATGCCATTCAAACATTCATACGGACTTAACGGAATAGTCGGACAAATTATCTTTCACAATCCAATAGCATTAATCATAGCAACTCTCTTGCGGATATTATTCGGAATTATATCAAACAAAACTTTATCAATCTTAGTTACGTATCAAAATCATATGCATACGGATTCTCATTTCATGCATTTACACAGACTTACCAGAATTTTCAGACAAATTATCATTTACAAACCGATGGCATTGACCAAATCAAATCTCTTCCAGATATTATCCGGGACTTATCAAATAGAACTTTAGGCATCATAATCACGTATCAGAATCATATATATACGAATTCTTATTTCAGATTTAACAGATAAATAAGTGATCACATGCGGGGGTCGGATTGTTAACTTTATTAGGTTCTTTTAATAAATTGTCATACTACATAACAGAATATCTTGCGGGCCCACGAACAAGTATCCACCGAACCGAGCCCGCCTACGAACATTATAATCTTAGTACGCTACAGAACCTCCTACGGACGAATCGAAGCGATCCGAGCCTTCCTATGGAAGTTACGGACGTTCGTAGTTTCAAACTCTTTTATAAACAAATTTTTTTCATGCATATTCATTTTTAATCCTACAAAGGCATAAGGACCACAATTTGACTACATTATAAATACGGATATCAAGAAACAAATAGGAATCAGGGACATGCTCGGATCGCGAGAGTAGAGTTACCTCGGGGGTCATATCATAGCCTATTCATACTAAGACATGCCAAGAAAGAGGTGGGCTTTACATACAGCTTGGCCGCCCTCCAAGCTAATCCCGACTTACGTCTCGGCTCCTAGGCCTACCATAACGTCTGCATGGGCCACCCAACGTGCCATAAGCATCGAAGAACCCAATTCCAAACCACCACTTTGTCTACGAAAATTTGGGCAGCACCTCCCCTATAAATCCATCAACCCCGAGAATTTAACTCGGCCAATTATTCAACAACAACCAAACCGACAACCATCCAAACAAGATTTAAGAATATTCCAAGCAATTCGTACAATATTTCAAAACAGCCCGTGCAATACACAATGCACCCGAAACCATCCACATCAAGAAAACTTCGACGACACATTTCTTTCTTTCAAATTCATCAACTATAACAATTCACACTTGACAACATTATTTTCCATAAATCCATGAAACTATATACAATTCACATCAACTTCGGCAACATGCTACAATGAATATAACTGTTAGAACCCGTATTTCATGCATTGGAATAATCCGGATTAATTATGATAAGTTAAGGACCAAGACTATTCCGGGATGCAAAGTCGAGACTTTTGACCTTCGATTTTATTTTTGGACATAAGTTGTTCATGAATTTGTTGGTATGGAATAATTAGGAGAATTTGGGACCAAAAGTGATAAAATTGAAAGTTGAAAAAGTCATCCATTTTCTATGGTTGGCCGTGTAAGTGTGGGTGTTGCCCACACAATGTGTGGATAATTTTAATTGGTCCAACTTACATGGTGTGGGCCAGGGAAATTGTACACTTCATATAATGGCAAAAGATGACCACTAGTCTTCATTTACACTTCAACACTTAGAAAAAAAATAAGAGAACAAGAAGTTGAAGAGCAAGAAGCTCTCGGCCAAGGGAGCCAAAAATCAACTCCCATTTCAAGCTCTTCCAAAATTATTTCCTTGATGTAAACCCACTATTTTGAGGTCCCTAAGTAGCGTGAAATTGTCGTTGGAGCGATCAACCCGCTAGTTTTCATCTTTGGAAACCCTAGCCTCTTGTGGAATTGAAGAGAAAAGGTAAGAATGGATTATGTTTTATGTGTTGTAGAGGTTGTATATATGTTGTAGTATGTTAAAATGAAGTAAATTCATGAAATATGGCATGTTGAAGTGGAGGTGGTGAATGTAGTATTGAGCCGTGTAAGTATGTGTGTGTTGTGTGTTGTGTTGTGTTGAAACTATGAATTAATGTCTAGTTAGCATATTATGATCATTGTAAGGTGAAGAACGATTGAGAATCAACCATATATGTATATGTGTAGTGTTGGTGAAATGGGTCATATTATATGACAATGAACGAATTAATATCGCTTAATGTTTTAGTACGTCGTCGTTATGAATTCTATGTTGGAAATGAATGTTTAATGACTCAAATTGATGTTGTAATTGTTGCGGACTGATTTGGAGATTATTGTACATTTAATTTAATTTATATATTGATGAGAATGGCATTATTAGAATGTGAATTGTGGATACAAATCATGGTTTTGGAAAAAGAACATGTTGAAGGGTGTCTCGGGTTTGGGGAAATTTTCTCATTTGGATTGGGGAAAAATTTGGATTGTTGGAGATGTTGTATGAATTGCTTAGAATGTCTTTAAATATTGTTGGTATGGTTTCGGGTTAGTATGTGAATGT
This sequence comes from Lycium ferocissimum, assembly GCF_029784015.1. Taxonomy (NCBI): domain Eukaryota; kingdom Viridiplantae; phylum Streptophyta; class Magnoliopsida; order Solanales; family Solanaceae; genus Lycium; species Lycium ferocissimum. The sequence continues at coordinate 4,335 of NW_026720740.1, forward strand.
ATAAGCGTCGATGTTGGTTTGAAGGTAAAAGGCTTGAAATGAAATTATGAATGTTGTTGAATGATGGAAAAAGAGAGCTATTATTGTTGCGTTGCCTTTCGGATTGGTTGTTGATGTTGCTAGGTTGGTTATTGTTGTTGTTGTTGATTGATTTGGCCGAGTTAAATTCTCGGGGTGCCCTATTTACGGGGGAAATGGTGCCTAAATTTACGTAGAATTAAGGGCAAATTTGGAATTTAATGCCCAAAAAGGTCTTTAGCTAATGTTTGGCATTTTATGACTTGTTTGTAGACCTTGGGCAGCCCGAATCGTAGGTTGGATTTATCTTGAGTTTGGATCATATTGGAGAGCGTTTGAGATATGTAAAGTACCTTCTTTCCTTGGCATGCCTTAGTTAAAATAGACTATGACACGAACTTCGAGGAAACTCTATTCCCGCAATCCGAGCATGTCTATGATACGCATTTGTTTCTCGATATTCATATGTTGATATAATGAAATATTGATCCTTATGTCCTTGGAACTACTAGTTTACCAAAGTTGCATGAAAGTTTGATTTCTAAAAAGTTATTCTTTAACGATTCAAAAACTACGAAGCCCATAACTTTCCATGAAAAGCTCGGATTGTTTGAGATTTTCGTAGAAGGTTGTATGATGTTAGACGAGTATGTTTTGCATAAGCGGGCCCATCTCGGGTCTACACTCGCCCGTGGGTCCCGCAACGTTCCTTTATGTGATTTCGACAACTTTTGAAAGAAAATGTTATAATTATTATTCCGATTTCAATTATGACTATTTTACTTATCTTTTGGATTTATGACAATGATTTTATGCATATGATTCCTCACGACTCCCTCGTGCATTCCGTTATATCTTTCGCGAGTCCGGGCGGTTGTTGTCGTGCGCACCTTGTTATACTCGGTGTTATCGTGATTATGGTTCGCCGAGCCTCGCTCGAGGGCGGTTCGCTTATATTTGGTGTTATGCTATGTATGGCATATGCTGTGTTTGATATGTGACGGGGATTCGGAGATTTGAAACTTTCTGGTGTTATGCTGTGTTATGGCGCTATCGACAGGCGGGCGACCATATTTTCTGTGCCCTATGCATGATTCGTATTTTTAAAGTAAACATTTTTGATATTTTGGAACTGCATTTATCTTCTGTACTTCTGTTTCGATTTGGACTCAGATTTGTATACTACATTTTCTGCTTTGCATACTCAGTACATATTTCGAATCGACCCCTTTCTTGGGGCGTTTCATGCCCGCGGTACGGACGCACGGTTTGGTGATCCACCTGTTTGGGACACCCTCTTCTGTCGTTGGAGTGCTCCTCTTATTCCGAGCCATATTTTGGTATATATATATATTCGTTCGTTGCATTTGTATATATTTGTTCAGGGGTACGGCGGGGCCCTGTCCCGTCTTATGATTCCGTTTGTCTGTTTAGAGGTCTGTGGACATGTATGTGGGTTGTGCCTACTTCTGTACAGTTGTGTTTGTATGATATATGTTTTGGGCGATTCCATTCGTCGTGGCAGCCTCGTCGGCTTGCGTTGTATATGTTTTGGGCCGTTGTGCCATTTGATAGCCTTGTCGGCTTTGATATATATGCAGTTGTGTTTGAGATGTGTTTGCGACCGTTTGATAAATTCTGAGACAGCGTTTGATATTTATATCTATATAAGTCATCTGTTTACGACTCGGATTTGTGATTGTGTTGGGTGCCCAATTCGGGTACTAGTCACGGCCCACGGGGTTGGGTCGTGACAATAACTTCACTTAAATCATTTAGACCTTCATTATCAACATAGAATCCATGGCGACATCAACCAAAAATGCTAAATGAAATTAGTTCATTCATTGCCATGCAAAGCAGCCCACTTTCGGCCACAACTCCAACACACTCAACTTCATGAATTTCATTCGTTTTCTACACATTACAACAACACAAAAACATGCTAAATTCACTTAATTCATTACTCTTACACATCACCACATGTATACGGTCAATTACTAATACCACGGCTCAACTCCAACATCCATATCTTCATGATTTTTATTCATTTTCACATACTACAATATCCACAAACATCTATAAGACATGTAAAGAAGATCAAAACTCACCTTCTTCCCTTAACTCCTCCCACTCGGCTAGGACATGTTCTACAAGGAAGAATGTTTTTCTTGCTCCAACAACTAGCTCATGTTGTAGAGGGCCTTTTAATTAGTAGGAAAGCATGAAGAAAACATTTTTCTTGACAACTTCCATGGCTTGCTACCAAGCTCAAGGCCGAATGGCCTTTCTCTCTCTTTCTCCATCTTTCTTGAAATTTCTAGGAAATAAAATGATGAATACTTGTCTTATTCTTTATTCACACACACACATATATATAAGTGGAGGCACATGGCTATGCACATGGCCGGCCACTCCTCTCTTTTTTTTTTTTTTTTTCATTTTTCTTTTCTCCAATTTTCTTCAAATTTCTAGAAATTTCTCAAGTCACAAAGATGAATTATATACCTAGTTAGTCATCTTTTCATCACATGCATTTTGCATCCATGTGGGCCATAGTCCACTACAACTTGGATGGCCACAAGACTTCTTCAACAAGTCATAAATAATAATTTCTAAATTCCAAATTTGCCCTTAATATTCCATGCCACTAATACTTACAAGCAACTTGCACCCTAAAATAAAGTCGGAAACTAGCCTTGTCCTTAACTTTCCGCCATTAATTCGGAATATCCAAATATGCAAAATGCGAGGTATAACATCCTTCCCCCCTTTAGAACATTCGTCCTCGAATGTTCAATTATCTCGGGGTCTCATAAGCACCTCGGGGAGCTCCTTTTATAGCTATTGCTTTGTCCTTCATACTATCTCTTAGGCTATCCAATACCATTCTCTTGTCATACTCTTTTTCTTCATACACATCCATTTTCTAGTGTCTGTCATTCGAGGTTTTGCAAGACTTCTCCTTGCTTTGCCTCAAACACCATCCTAACTCTTATACACTTATTGTTGGTTTTCCGATCTCACTAACTTACTTCGGTGAAGGGGGCCTCATTGGTAGCCCAGACGTCCATTCAGCTCACCTGGGTGTACCTGCGAGGCATGAAACGCAGCCCCCGAAGAAAGGGGGTCAGTACGGAATATGTAAAGCATGGAATACATGAAACGAGATCATATCCGAAACGAGGAGTACAGAATATGTGCATAATAGTCAGAATACCGGAGTACGTGCATTACAAATAATGCATAAGAGGTACGGAAGACAGACATAATAATCAGAATGCTCAAAATACTTAGCTTTCTTTCGAAAATCATTTCGTCTCATATGTATATAGGATAGAACATATCACGATTTTACATTAACCGATGTGGGATTCGCCTATACCAATGTGGGATTCGCCGAACCAAAGGTCTGAATTTGCCTCGCCAACTGGTTTGCCCACCATTGGGTTTGCCCACCAACGGCTCCCGAAACCAACAGATCATGTTTCCGAATTCGTGTACGTATCACATAACGTGTCCCGGCCCTCCAGTGAGGGACTCGGTAGGCAGAATCATCAGATTATCATAACATCACATCAGACAGAATCATCAGATTATCAAATTATCACATCTTAGACAGAATCATCATATTATCATATTATCAGATTAAACATAATCAGGTTATCGCATTATCAGAACAGATTCACTACATTATCAGATCAATCAGATTATCATATCATATACCCTATGCGGTCCATTATGGACCCGGCGGACGGAACGTGGTCGCCCCTCCTGCCTTGGGCGCCACAACTCATCATACTTCGGAAGTTTTCGTATCTCACGATCTCCGTCACACATCATCACATCATATCATAATATCAGAAACTTATCATACTTCGGTAACATATCATATCATATTAGTCGCTCATCATACTTCAGAAACTCATCATACTTCGCATGGTGCGAACGATAATAACCGGCCCGGGACTCGGCGAAGGGAATAACAAAAATGTGCACGAGCAGAATCGTGGGATCTATATGCCATTCAAACATTCATACAGACTTAACGGAATAGTCAGACAAATTATCTTTCACAATCCAATAGCATTAATCATAGCAACTCTCTTGCGGATATTATTCGGAATTATATCAAATAAAACTTTATCAATCTTAGTTACGTATCAAAATCATATGCATACGGATTCTCATTACATTCATTTACACAGACTTACCAGAATTTTCAGACAAATTATCATTTACAAACTGATGGCATTGACCAAATCAAATCTCTTCCAGATATTATCCAGGACTTATCAAATAGAACTTTAGGCATTATAATCACGTATCAGAATCATATATATACGAATTCTTATTTCAGACTTAACAGATAAATAAGTGATCACATGCGGGGGTCGGATTGTTAACTTTATTAGGTTCTTTTAATAAATTGTCATACTACATAACAGAATATCTTGCGGGCCCACGGACAAGTATCCACCGAACCGAGCCCGCCTACGAACATTATAATCTTAGTACGTTACAGAACCTCCTACGGACGAATCGAAGCGATCGATCCTTCCTATGGAAGTTACGGACGTTCGTGTTTCAAACTCTTTTATAAACAAATTTTTTTCATGCATATTCATTTTTAATCCTACAAAGGCATAAGGACCAATTTGACTACATTATAAATACGGATATCAAGAAACAAATAGGAATCGTTTGACATGTCGGATCGCGAGTAGATTACCTCGAGGGTCATATCATAGCCTATTCATACTAGCGTGCCAAAGAAAGAGGGTGAGC
>NW_026720741.1:0-9176 GCF_029784015.1 Lycium ferocissimum
TCAAACCATAATTCACCCAAAACTTAATTTTTCAACATAAATTTCCATAACACATTTTTGTCTTCCAACTTCATTAACAACAATCATAATTTGCATCTTTTAATGGCTTCATTCTTATACTTACATAAACCACTACCTGCTGTATAATGTTCCTACAACAACTTAACAATGAATTTCCATAAAACTTGGACCATTAAACCTTTCTTTCATCGCAAAACATCACAACAACACAACTAACAACTAAATGAAAATTAATTCATTTCTCCTCCATACTACATAGTTTTCACTTCGCCAATACACTCTTCACACACACACGCCCATGCACACACAACACAATTTCCATAATTCTTATTCCATTCCAATCATCATATACACATCTTCCATAGCACAAAAGAGCAAGATTCTTACCCTTTCTTGAAATTTCAACATGAAAACGTAGTTCTTTCGCTTAACTAATTATATCACGTTGAAGAGCGTCTTGAGCTTGCTACTAATTCAAGAAGAACAAGATTTTTGGATGAAGCCAAAGGACTTCCAAATTTTTTTCTTTCTTCTTCCTTTTTTTCTCTTAGCCGAAGGGTCTTTTCTTTTTTTTTTCTCAATTTTTCTTGAAGTTTCTATGATCCATTCATGCATGATTATTCCTTATATTAAGTGGTCGTATGACCACCCATGCATGGGCTTGGGCCACAAGTTGGCGGCCACCGCTTCCAAATTGGGCACTAAATTTTCTTTTTTTCTTTGAGCCCAATTACCTATGAATCTTATTTTGCAAATTCCCGAAACAAATTTCCAGATTCCAATTTTGCCTTGGCCTCCTCCGATGTCTTTGCACCCATATTTTTCCATAAGTGACAACATACCCACCAAATGAAATCAAAATATGTCCTTATTCTTACAAATCACAATTATGTCCAAATTCCCCGAACATGCAAAAGCGCGGGATGTAACATGAATAGCTATACGAGATAAGAGATACGAGTTGGATACGATGATGATAATAGTAAGCTAAAGTCTAGAAACGCTATAGCCTACGATATGATGCCTCTTAAGCTAATGATTGCCATTGATGTAACCTAACGATATTGATCATTATGCGTACACTCACCTTATGCTTGTCCTTCGGGCGGTGAGGCGAATATGTAAGAATGTCTTTTTTTTTATAATGACATCGGAGGTCCACGACCTTACGTCACCCCGATAAAGCATGATTAGCTAAGAGTCCTTGTGTATGTATTGTAATACGTATATGATGTCAAGCATACCATGATGAGTTATGATAAGCATACTATGATAAGAATTTTATGATAAGCATGATGTAATGAGCATATGATGATATCACACCGCGCCTATATGGCGGGGCAAATACCACTTGAAAAGCGGCGGCTATACACACACCATGGCCAAATGGCATGGCACCACCCTGTAGTGGGCGGCGAGATAATATCCGGACGCAGGGATGCTCGTAGCGCGAGCTATACGATCTAATAATACGATTATTACACCGCACCTATGGTCGGGCTTATTACGGTTATGCAATGATGATAAGATATGGTAGCACTATGTTAAGCCACGATACGCCCATGAAATGAATGATAGTGATGTTAAGTACGATGGAGCCATGATATGCTTATAAGATGATTCATAATCATAAATCTATAGATGTAAGATAATGGGTATATGGTATGTAAGTACGTATATATATGTTGATGACGGCCCAGAGTAAACAAAGCCACAACATGACCATGAAACGAGTGATAGTAATGAGCCTATGATGCATGTACGATACGAGATATATGTGATGTGGTCGAGCCCTCGTGGTCGAATACGATATCATCGTCGAGCTCACGAGGCCGAATACGGATAATGATAAAATGCGTATAAATAAATGCGACATGATGATAAGTTTATGCATGGGTTATGATGAGTGCAGGATGATGACTAGCTATGTTAAGGGCATGATACCCCTATGTGATGTATATGTATATATGTATGTATCGAGCCCATGAGGGCGGGGACATCGTTAAGCCCATCGAGCCGAAGAGGGCCGAGTACGTATGCACATCGAGTCTATCGAGCCCGCGAGGGCCTTGGGTACGATGTGCCGCTAGAAGCTCATCGGCCCATGAGGCCGGCACGTATAATCCGCCTATCGAGCCTGGAAGAGGGCCGAGTACGTATGTTAGCGATCCCATCGAGCGGGAAGGGGCCGAGTACGAATGATACTAATCTATATGAATACAAGTACGAATTGTTATATCCGGCATCTTTGCGTCTTTGGAAAATTTAGAAGTAACCTTGACTTGTAGGGAATAAGGCCATGTTTGGGTTCTCTTGGTATGTGTATGCCGGTTGTGGAAACTTGAATGCGGAAACAATGGAGAAGGCCTAAGGGCAAAATTGGAATTTTGGGAATTTATTTCGGGAATTGCAAAATATGATTCATGAAGAATTGGGCTTAAAAAAAATGAAATTGAAGCCCAATGTTGGAGGGTGGCTACCAATATGGCTATGGCCCAAACCCATTAAGTTGGCATGTGATGGTCATGTGCTTCAAAATTATATATATGCATGATATGTCTAGAATTTTCAAGAACAAAACAAAACAAAGGCAAGAACAAGAAAGAGGAGCCGTCGGCTCTAGAGAAAGAAGAGAGAAAAGAAAAGAAAAAAAAATTTCCAAGCCTCCAATCCTAGTCCAAAAATTGTAATTCTCTCGTATTCATAGTAAGCTCAAGGTGCTCCCCAAGTTGATATAATTAGTTTGGCGAGGAAGTGACGTTGGTGGCAAGGAGGACTTATTGGAAAAGGTAAGGATTTCATGTTTTATTGTGTTATGGAAGGATATATCTATGTTATGATATGTAGAATTGAATGGAAATCATGGAATGGTGTTTGTGAGTGTGTAGCTGTGTAGTGTGTGTGTTGTGTTGTGGCCGTGTGTGTGTATATGATGCTGGCTATGGTAAGTTGAATTTTGTATTGTGTTAGTTGTGGTTATGATGGAATTCATGTTGGAAATGAAAGTTGAATGAATTCGGATGAATTTGGAAAAGTGGATGTTGGTAGTGTAGTGTGGATAAATTGAAATGAACATGAATTATTTTTGTTTGACGTACGTTAGTTGTATTGTTACGATTCTTATAGCATAAATAAAGGTTTAATGGGTTGAGTTAGTATTGACTTGAAAGTATGAAATCTAAATGGGAATTATGGCATTATGTTGGAAAGTAGGCAAAATTGTGTTGATCGTTATTGCTGATGGTGTTGTTGTTGGCTTGTTGTTGGTTATTTTTAGCCGAGTTAAATTCTCGGGTATTACATTTATAGGGGAGGTCTTTGGCTAAAACTTCGGTGAATGAAAATATAAACCCAAGATTGAAATGTTAACTCTCATGAAATAATCGTAAAGGTGACCATTTGCGGACTTTTGACGAAACGGATTGAAATTGACGAGCGAAAAGCATAACCAAGGTATGTAAAAGTCCGACCTTTCCTTCTTTGGCATGTTCGAGTGTAATAGGCTTGAAAGCGAGCCTCGATCGCACTTCGCTTCTCACGCTCGAGATTGAAAAATAGTTCAAAATCATTGCAAGATTGAACTGTTCCTTTACCTTTGTCGACAAATTGCCTACATGTGTATAATTTCCATAAATGGAGTCGGAATACCCTAAGATGATTATATGTGACGACTCACCTAAGGTTTGTTATCTGTGTAATTTACGTACGCCACTATGATTGGGTCCGGTAGGCCCACAAACTCCCGATAGTTCTTGTAAGGCATAAATTGACTCCGTTTTTGTCCGATCTTCTTAGTTAGTTCTTGGTATCGTTCTCGCTATCATATGATAATTGTTATGATCGTCTCTATGCGTTTCATAAAATAGTATGACATCTGAAACGGTTCTGGATATTCTGTTCTGAAATAATATGTCGTGCCATCCCAAATGACACACGTATGCGTATCTATTATGACTATGATCCGATAATTTCGGGGTTTGACTTATCTTCTCGTACTATTTCGGTTTCATTAAGTCCGTATGTCGGTCCGTATGCATATGGTTTCTCTGATCCGTTCGTGATGCCTCAATGTGTCACACCCCAATTTCCGGTGGGGTATGATACGGGCACCCGAGCCATACCTAGGCCGAGCGAACCCGCCTCGACTATCGTAATATTCAACCACACCGGGCCCACAAACATAACATACGCACGTAATGAAAATTTTTCGTAAAACAAACATGCCTCTCGTTTTTTTTTTCCAAACCAAATAAAATCCGCAATCGTATGAAAAGCGCCAATATAAGGCACAACAAAGAGACGCCCCCGGCTTACGTAGCCGCTCGCTAAACACATCGGTAGCATAATGCATACAAACACACCGCTTACATAGCGGCTTAAAACAGACCGACATATACACACTACATAAACCTTGCAAAGTCTCTCATAACTTCGAACACCACACAAAGCACCTCGACTCGGCGACACTGGGAGGAAATGGAGCTCGCCAATCCAAATGCGAGCATCTTCTCGCTAACATCACCTACTCCCGTCCGTGTACCGCGTGGTATGAAACGCACAGTTCGAAGAAAGCGGGTCGCATTTAAATATGTGACCGAGCATGTAAAGCATAGCATACATCAAACGAGGTCTTAACCGAAGTTGGGAAATACACAAAAGTTGAAGTCGTAACAACCCAAGTACTTACATCCGACACATAAAATTAAACATACTCATACCGAACGCATCATAATCATACGAAATAACATTAACCGATGTGGGATTTGTTCAGACCAATGTGGAATTTTTACCTCATCACCGGATTTGCCCCACCATTATCGGGAACAAACTCATCATAGCATCATACATTATCACATACCAAATGCGGCCCATAGGACCCACGTACGTAACGGGTCGCTACCCTATTCGGCGCTCAACAACACGCATAACACCGTAAGATTTCAAATCTCTCGTATCCCCGAACACAACACATCATCACAACACATCATAAGCCATATCACAAAGATAACTCACATAAACGGGAACCCGGCCTTGGCGGTCGAGGTCTCCCGGAACCGTAACACGACATAACACCGGAGTATATTATAGTGCGCACGATCACATACCGCTCCGGATCCTATGGAAAGAGGTAACACGAACGCACGAACGGATCGTAAGTAACCACACGCATATCAGTACATCATCGTCGCACTCAACCGAATGATCGTAACGAACCCTTTTTTTTTTTTTGAAAATCCAAAACCATAGTCAAAACAAGTTTTCTCCGATTCTCGCTCGGGCGTATGTCAAACCGAACTTCTCGAAACCGTTGTTACGTATCAAAATCATGGGCATAAAATTCTTATTTCCAACTCAACGCCTAAATAAATAATCATAGTGAAGAAAATATTAAAATTTCCGAAAAAATCCATAAAGGTAGCATAGAAAGGCCGCGGGCCCCACGGACGGTGCCGACCCCCGTCCGAGCCCGACTACGAGGGGTAGGGGAGAGTGATGTCTTATGAACTTACATATTATGTTTTGGGGCGTTTCGAGGTCGTATGCAAAAGTTACGGACGTTCGTAGTTTCAAGTCGTTTTGGAACAAGTTTCTTTTGAAAACAAAATTCTTTTGAAAATAGAACTCTTTGAAACCTTAAAAGTTTAATCCTACAAAATACATAAATGGTCATAACTCAACGCGTTAAAGATACGAACATCAAGGAACTTATACGAATCGCACAATTTTTCAAACTCAACCATATCAAGAACATACAAACCACAAACTCGACCATACTAAGGATGCCACACAAGCAAATACGATTCACAAACATCTCTTGAAATTTACGAATGGAATTACCCCGAGGCACAAATCATGTCATACCTTAGTTCCGTCTAAGACATGCCAAAAGGAAAAGAAGGGTAAGCTTCACATACCTCACTTGCTTCCTAAGCTAATCCAAACGTAAGTCTCGTCTTCTCCAAAATCTACAACAACAGCAATAGGCATCGAACATTAGCCGTAAGCGTCGAAGAATTCAATTCCAAGCCATTACTTTTTCTCTGCAATTTTGGGCAGCACTTCTCCTATAACTTGGACGCCCCCGAGAATTTAACTCGCCAAATCTTCAACAAGAATACCAACAACCATTCCAACAACATCAATAAGTAATTTCAAACGCATTCTAACACTAACAAGTCATTTCCACATACTTCGACAACATTCCAATTATATTCAACTTAACTACATATTTCCAAACTAATATCAACAATTGCATATTCAAATAACAATTCAAACCTTTCAAACGCGATTCAAAAACATTTCCAACAATCCACAAAATTATTCCAAACAACCCAACCTAAACATAAGGCAACCCAAAACCTTTCAAATCCAAGGAAATATCAACACATTTCTTCCTTTCAAATTCATCAACTATACCAACAATTCACTCATGGACAACATTATCTTCCAAATTCATGAAACTATATTAAAATTTCTTAAGATTCTAAATCAGCCCACCAACAATTACAACACCAACTTGACACATTAAACTCTCATTTACATCACATAATCCATGACAAACAACCACCAAAAATACAACATATAATTTACCATGTTCCACCGAACACAGCCCCTACACGGCCCAACTTCACCATACATGATTTCATGAACTTCATTTATTCTCCACACATTTCAACAACACACAATCATGTTAAATACAATTAAATCACTATCACCACACAACACACACAACACACTAGCCAACCTTCAACTTTCACAACTCAACTTCAACATCTATATTTTCATGTTTTTCATTCATTTTCACATCCTACAATATCCACAACCCATGCATAACACATAAGAACAAAGATTGAACCATACTTTCCCCTTCACTTTCTTCCACGGCTAGCTTGAAGAATCACCACAACGAGCGGTTTTCTCGTTCCAACAACTACTCCACGTCGACGAGGGCCTTCCAATTAGTAGGAAGGCTTGAAGAAACAATTTTTTTTTTCATCACCATGGGGCTGGTTCGGCCAGCCCCCTCCTTAGCCGATTCTCTCCTTCTTTCTTTCTCTCTCTCTCTTGATGCTTCTTAAACTTTCTAGGAGATAAAATGATCAAGATGAATTACTTAGTCATCTTTTATGCCCACACAATATTTCCAATACGTGGTGTATGGCCCACACACACACACACATAGCCGGCCACCTTTGGCCTTTTTCAAATAATGGCCAACTTTCCATAATTCACTTTTAGGTCCCAAATTCTTCCAACTTTCATTCTCCAATGTTTTCCTTATTCCAATCTTACCCTTAACACTTCATACCCACAAAAGATGAATATGCGACTTATGCATTGAAACGAAAGAAAAAGAAAATCAACAAAAACCGAAAATTAAAGGTCTTGTCCTTAACTCGTCGCAACCGACTTAGAATATTCCAACGTACGAAGTACGGGGTGTAACACAATGCGTCCTTCACTGCGCCCGGGCCAGGTTCTGTGATTCGTGCATTTTCCACTGCATTGTTCACCGCGTCCCTCGATGTGCGGGCCGGGATCCGTTTACATACGATTTAGGATCCGATTATGTGATTATGTGGGGATGGCGGCAGGATGGCATATGATTTGATCCGTCCGTCCACCGCGTCCCGTACCAAGGGGGCCGGGTTACATTATCGCGTCCCCAGTAAGCGGCCGGATCGATATATGATATGTATGTCCGTATATGCTTATGACTCCGTACGCATGATCCGAGACTCGATTTGGATAAGGATCCGTCTCGTCGCATTTACGCACGTCGATTCGAACTCGATTCCGTCTCGCCATACTTCCGAGTTCGGTTCTATTTGAGAGTACGTACGTTACACCTCTCGTATCTCGGACTACGTTTACGATTTATAATCATACCGTGCATCGATCCGCGTATCGTGCTCGTCGCCCACACTTTGTACCTCGGTCCGTATTGAAACTCCGCCGCCCACACTCCCCAAATCGACATATTATGATTTCCGTCTCGTACGCTCCGTAAGTCTCGACCCCCGTTACGGATCCGATCTCGCTCGTTATGATTTTACGTATTCGACTCGATTATGATTATATGTTATATTTCCGCTTTACATACTCGGTACACGCCCGTACCGACCCCCTCGTTCTTCGGGGGTCGCGCCACATGCCCGGGAGGTACGTACGCACCTCGAGACACGCCACCACTAGTGGTACCGTTCGTCACGTCGGAGAGTGCTCCTTTTGATCCGAGAGCTGATATTTTGGTATATATCTTCTCGTTGTTTGTTCCGTTTTGTATATATGGTCATTTGGGTACGGCGGGGCCCCCCGTCCGTCTTCTCGATTCGTTCGTATGTTATAGGCACGAGACATGTTTGTGGGTAGTGGGTTGTCACCGTTCGGTAACAGTACGAGTTCCGCGAATTGAGTAATTCTATTATTATGTTAGCCCCTCACGGATTATGTACGAGGGCTTAAGTGTGTATATATATATTTTCGTGCGATGTATTTTATATCGTATGAATTTACATATGTCAAACGGAATTTAGCTATTTGGTATGCCGGTATCCGCGGTAGGTACGTATGGGTGTCCAGTTAGGACACCAGTCGCGGCCCACGGGATTGGGTCGTGACACGAATGATGCCAACCGATATGAATACGAGTATGCTACATGTAGGATGCCGTTATGAACACGACTATGTTATATGCATGATGCTTGTATGAGCACGATTATGCTTCACGTATGATATCTATATGAGTATGATTGTGTTACTGTATGATTATACCATATGCATCACATTCACGTGAGTACGAATGAGATAAGTATATGATATCGTTAAGTACGATTATGCTACACATATGACGATGATTTATATGAATATACTACTATCATGTAAGTGCTGAGTAAGGGCTATGTATATGTAAGGCACGTGATACGAGCATGAGTATGACAAGTGAATAGATATGAAAGGCAAGTAAGTAAAAGGTATGAATTTATGTATGCTAACACGAAATAGAACATGGAACGTCCATACGGAAAGCAGGTAAGTACTATGAAGAGAATGTTAATGTCTTCCATCTTATGTCATTTCATGTATTACCGTTATGTTTCTCCATCTTTCTGCTCTCTTTACATACTCGGTACAATATTATACGCGTTTTTTTA
>NW_026720742.1:0-9425 GCF_029784015.1 Lycium ferocissimum
TACTCGTCCGTGGTGTATATATTTGTTTGCTCGGGGTACGGCGGGGCCCGTCCCGTCATATGATTACGCGTTTGGCGAGAGGTACTGTGGACATGTTAGTGGGTTGTGCCTACTTCGTACGGTTGTGTTTGTATATGTTGTGTTTGGGCGATTCCGTTCGCCGCAACGACCTCGTCGGCCCGCATATGTATATATATGTTATTTTTCTTTGTATGGCCTTTGTTGTTGGTATTTTACGTAACGCCAGGTTATTTTGGATAGTCCGGTAAAACAAAGGAAACTCTGTCGAAATTTTTTGGAAATTATATAAATTTGAAACATAGCCTTGTTCGCTTCCGTTATATATGTGGATGAGTTTGATATAACTTGTGATAGCGTTTGATAGGTGTGTTTGGGTGCCCAGATCGGGCACTAGTCACGGCCTACGGGGTTGGGTCGTGACAGAAACAATGGGGATATTGCCCAATTTTTGTTAGCTCTTAGTCGCTCTAGCATATGCTTAAGTATGTCTTCAATTATCTAATCTTAGTACGAATTCCCTTGAAGGTAGAATTGCAAGCTTGAGAGGCACGCAATTAGACGATAGAGTTGAAGAGATACAAAGGTATGTGAGGCTAGTCCCTTCTTTTCCAAAGGCATGATTCTTATATATATGGAGATTTCCTTCCGGTAATTTCCATGACCTTCTTACATTCCAAAAGATGAAAGCTAAAGAGTATTAACATTTTCCCACGAGATAGAGATGAGATATGTTCCATGATAATGATATGATGCTATTATGATGCTAATGATATTGACATGATTCCTTGATGCTATTCATTGTTGTTAGACTCACCTTAAAATGCTAGTTCCTTCAAGGTGAGGCATGATGATCATGACTACCCCATAATGGAGTCGGGGGTTCTCGACCTTACGTCACCCCGATAGAGTTGTAGCTTTAATTGATTTCTAATGCATGCCTTATGATAAGTACATGATGATGAGATTACACCGCGCCTAGATGGCCGGTCATGACACCGCTAAGGCGGGCGGCTTAAGATAACACCGTGCGTAGATGTCCAGACATGACACCACTAGTGGGCAGCGTGTGATAGTTACCCGGACGCGGGTTTATGATGATGGTATATTTAATATGCATAGCATGTGTTTTCCTTTAAAATTTAAGCAGGTTACATCTTCACCTCATGTTTCATCATTTCCTTATTATGTTAGTATTATTCATACCTTACATACTCAATACATTTTTTGTACTAACGTCCTTTTCTTTTGGACGCTGTGTTCATGCCCACAGGTAGACAGGGAGACGGTGCAGACCCGTAGGAGCTTATCTTATCAGTAGATTCACAGGAGCACTCCACTACTCCGGAGGTACTACTTATGGTCATGTTATTTTGTGTATATATTTTGGGTATGACGGGATCCTGTCCAGTCCTTATATTGCAGTACTCTAGTAGAGGCTCGTAGATACGGATGTGTGGGTAGATGATGTCTTAAGGATATATCGGTGTATATTTCATATATCATTTTTGTAGCCATGAGGGCTTATGTGTGTGTGTGTGTGTGTGTGTGTGTATATATATATATATATATATATGTTGCCTTTGAGATTGTGCATATTCAGGTTGGGTATGATGACTAGCATAACGAGTGGTGCTCGGTGGTCAGCTCCGGCACCGTCCGCGGCCCCTAGTCGGTCATGACAAAAGTGGTATCGAGCGATTCGGGTCTAGGGGTGTCTACGAGCCGTGTCCCGATAGAGTCTTGTTTATGGGTGTGAGCGCGAGCGCTAACATAAACGATGGGCTGCGGGGCATTTAGGAAAAATGACCATTCTTCTTCTTATTAGATCGTGCCATAGAGCTATGTTATAAGATTTCCTTTCCTCTAATTGTGCGTTATGATTTCAGCAATGCCGGTAAAGAGAAAAGCCATAGCCGCCCAGAAGGACAAGGCTATGACAGAAAGGGAGCCACCAACAAATATAGAAGAAGGTGAATCTCATAATGAGGCTCCATCTAACACCTCTCACACTCCGCCTATTCTAGAAGAACAAGAGTGTCACACCCCGACCTCACTAGGGTGTGATGGCAGCGCCCTCTCCACTCGCCGAGTCGAGCGAACAAACATTCGCATAATAAAACCTCGCCATTTCGAAAATTTCTTAAAACGTGAAACTTTTCAAACAACAATCGTTATCCTGAAATACAAACTCTTTTAACATTTACAATCTATTCGCACTTCCCGACACACTATCCACGGGACAACGTCTCGCAAAGTCTCTAACATATCCGAAAACCATGACACGAACACTTTGACTCGCAACACTCCGGGCGAGGTGGAGCTCGCCAATCCGCGGGGACAACTTCTAGCAAGTCTTTGCTTCATACGGGTGTACTGCGTGGCATGAAACGCGGCCCCCGAAGAAGGAGGGTCGGTACGGAATATGTGCGAGTATGTAAAGCACTACTAAAGCGTAAATCGAGAAAAGTGCAACGAGAAAGCAAGTTTAGGCTACACGACATGAAGTAAATATTTAAATGAAATAGTCCCTTCGGACGGCCGCTTAAACCTAACAATAATGGTGGCCCCTTCGGGCATTGCCGCTTCCGGCATCATGATAATGAGGATAACAATAATAATAATAATAATAATAATAATAATAATAATAATAATAATAATAATAATATTAATCCCCTTCGGGTGTACCGGTTCCGACATACGTCTATCCTGGCCCCATCGGACATGCCGGTTCCGGAATAAAATGATGGCCTTCGGGCATGCCGGCCCAACATACGTCTATCCGGCCCCATCGGACATGCGCCCCGGCATCCTAGCCCCTTCGGGCATGTCACTCGCGGCATACGGCTACCCTGGCCCCATCGGGCATGCCACTCGCGACATAATACTAATCCTAGCCCCTTCGGCCATATTAATAATAGTAATAATAATAGTAAAATATCGCACCCCCTTCGGAGTGGTTTCTAAAAAGTTTTATAAAATATCACACTCCCTTCGGAGTGGTTTTGTACGCACCCCCTTCGGAGTGGTTTTAGAAAAACCTTAGAAAATAATATATCACACCCCGCTTCGGGGTGGTTTTAAAAAGCTTTAGAAAATAATACATCACACCCCCTTCGGAGCGGTTTTGAAAAGTTTAAATAATAAAATATCACACTCCCTTCGGAGTGGTTGTGAAAGGTTTTATAAATTATCACTTAATGGAGTCATCTATGAAGTTTCAAGGCAATTCGATCACATTCTGCAAGTTACGGACGTTTGAACATTTTCCAACAAAATATAAAGATTCTAGTTCAATCGCCTTGAATGAATAGTGCCCAATTTCAGAATCGACTTTCGATGAGAGAATAACCCGAGGCTCAAATTCAAGCCTAGTATACCTAGGACATGCCAAAAGAAGGAGAGGGATAGCTTCACATACCTTTCGGGCGTCTTATGCTCGTTCGATCTCGAATCCCGTTTCGAAGGAGAATTTGCAAATGGTCATGTTTACCAATTGTCAATAGTAGACTTTTGCTTTCAAATCTTCCATTCTTCATTTGTTTACAAAAATTTGGGCGGCATCTCCTACGTAAATACACGAATCCCGAATTATGGCTCGGCCCAAATCAACAATAACCAAACCAACAATCACAATGACAACATCCATAATCAATTCATAACGCATTCTAAGCAATTCGCGCAATATTTCAAGACAATCCAACAATATGCTATATGATCCGAAATCTTCCAACTTAATGAATACAACAATAATGCATTTCTTTCTTTCCAATTCTCATACTACGTCAACAATTCCATTCTTTTCCATATTAGCTTCATAAATATAAGAGGACACATTAGAGTCATATTAACTTTCGAAACAGACCTACAACCATTGAAACTTCAATTTGGATCATCAACCTTTATTTTTATCACATAATCCACAACAAACAACAACCAAATTGCTACATTAAATTACTTCACCAAGCTCCACCGAAAACAGCCCCTTACACGGCCAACTCCAACATACACAATCTCATGACTTTTATTCATTCTCTACACATTACGACATGCTCAAAACGTCCACAACAATACTAACCAAACACTAAATAAAATTTGTTCAACATGCCTTCACCAACAAGCATGCTCACGGCTTCACTACATATTCCATAGCTTCAAGAACTTCATTCATTTCTACATACCACAACATGCATATACACCTATAAAACGTTGAAAGAAGATTGAATCTCACCTCTTCCTCTTCTACTCTTTCTCTCGGCTAGGAGTAGTCATGGCAAGGGAGAGTGTTTTTCTTGCTTCAACAATTATTCTACGTCGACGAGGGCCTTCTAATTAGTAGGAAAACATGAAGAAAGAAATTCTCCATGATCACCTCAGGGGGGCTGGTTCGGCCACCCCTTGTCCGTCCTTGCTTCTCTCCTTTTTCTTGTTCTTTCTTATTCTTTCTCTCTTGTTTCTTCCATGATGAACACTCCCCTCTTATATATATATATATAAATATCACATGACCATGCACATGCCTCATCTTTATTTCCAAGTTCTCTAGAGTTTTCTTGACTTTTCTTTCTTTTTCTTGAAACTAATCCACCTTATAATTTAGCACATGGAAATTAATTAACTAAATGGGCTTGGCCGTATATAGTTGGCCGGCCACCCCATCTCTTTTGGGCCTAATTTTCCTCTTATTCCTTTAAGCCCAATCGGTGGAAATTCTTGTCTTGTAATTCCGAAACAAATTTCCAAAATTCCAATTTTGCCCTTGGCCTTTCTCCGTATTTCCACACCATTACTTTTCATGAACAACACACGTATGTCTTAATTCCAACCAACATACAACCTTATTCTTTACAAATCGAAATTATTTCGCATTTTCCGAATATGCAAAAATGCGGATGTAACATCCTTCCCCCTTAGAACATTCGTCCTCGAATGTTCGACTAGCCTCAACGGGCTCTCATAAGCATCTCGGGGAGCTCCCTTTTTTATAGCTATTGCTTGTCCTTCACATTATCTTTTAGGCCATCCAATACCATCCCCTTGTCATACTCTTTTTTTTTTCTTTCTTCGTACACCTCCATCTTACAGTGTTCTATCACTCGATGTTTTTGCAAGGCTTCTCCACACTTTGCCTCAAACACCATCACGATTCTTATACACTTGTTGTTGGTTTTCCCGACCTTATTAACTTACTTCAATAAAGGGCCTCATTTGTAGTCCAAATGTCCATGTCGAACACATTGCCGTGTCAACTATTTCTATCTCATCCTTACATTTCTCTCACCCGCTCCCCCCCCTTTTTAGGGGCTCCTTGCACGCCAACAGTCTTCACGTTGGGACACACGTGCCCATTAATTCAATCACAATGGGGCGTCATACGCATTCATAGGTATACGGTATATACATAATTATCATCAACTAATCCACAAAATGCTTCCAAACACCGTTCAAGCTTATCCTAATTCCAAAGCCATAGCGTACTTTCTGTCTCTTCTCTAATCTCGCCTGTCGCGTGCTGGGTGGCTCCTTTTACAGCCTCCAACCATCTTGTACATTCTAATTTCTCATTGTCTCTTGGATCAATATTTGCGAAAATTTGGCATACTTCCCAGGGGGTCACCCATCATGAAATTGCTCCCACCTGAGCACGCTTAACCCCGAAACTTTGGTGGGGTTTGGTGCCTTAATGCTGATATAATCGCGCCTACTTCCTCATATGCCCTTTACCACGTAATCTGGAGCCAGTCAAGGTTTCACAGATTCCGAGGCGTGTTCGCAACACGTCTTTTCTCTTGCAATTACCGTCTTGCCCTTTTTGATTCTTAATGTTCACCTTCGCTTCCATTCTCCCAACTTGCATTTCAGTAATACTTCAATAGTCTTACCTCATCCAGCATGCCTCATCCGCACCGTTGTTTACCACTGTACTTTGTAACGGTTGATGTCATAGGTCGCTTTCTTTTATCGACGTCGTCCTTCAGCTGAAATAAAAAGTTAGTACAAGGGACTTCATACCCTATGACTGGGCTCTATCGCACGATCTTAAATATGAAAGAAGGTCAACAATTCTTAGATATGAAAGAAGGTCAACGATCCCTAGATGCCCCGTAGCCTCTTGTTTATAAATGTGGCGCGCAACACACCATAAAAGGACTCTACCGGACACGACTTTGCGAGACAACCCCTGGGACGGACTGCTCGATACCACTTTGTCACACCCCGACCTCACTAGGGTGTGATGGGCACCCGACTCTCCTCAGAGTCGAGCGAACCCTTAAACATTCGCATAATAAAACCACGCCATTTCGAAAATTTCTTAAAACGTGAAACTTTTCAAACAACAATCGTTATCCGGAAATACAAACTCTTTTAACATTTACAATCTATTCGCACTTCCCGACACACTATCCACGGGACACGGCGCAAAGTCTCTAACATATGCCGAAAACCATGACACGAACACTTTGACTCGCAACACTCCGAACCGAGGTGGAGCTCGCCAATCCGCGGGGACAACTTCTAGCAAGTCTTTGCTTCATGCGGGTGTACACGCGTGGCATGAAACGCGGCCCAGAAGAAGGAGGGTCGGTACGGAATATGTGCGAGTATGTGCACTACTAAAGCGTAAATCGAAAAGTGCAAACGAAAGCAAGTTTAGGCTACACGACATGAAGTAAATATTTAAATGAAATAGTCCTTCGGACGGCCGCTTCCCCGCCTAACAATAATGGTGGCCCCTTCGGGCATTGCCGCTTCCGGCATCATGATAATGAGGATAACAATAATAATAATAATAATAATAATAATAATAATAATAATAATATTAATCCCTTCGGTGTCCGGTTCCGACATACGTCTATCCCGGCCCCATCGGACATGCGGTTCCCGAATAAAATGATGGCCCCTTCGGGCATGCCGGCCCAACATACGTCTATCCTGGCCCCATCGGACATGCTGGCCCCGGCATCCTAGCCCCTTCGGGCATGTCACTCGCGGCATACGGCTACCCTGGCCCCATCGGGCATGCCACTCGCGACATAATACTAATCCTAGCCCCTCCCGGGCATATTAATAATAGTAATAATAATAGTAAAATATCGCACCCCCTTCGGAGTGGTTTCTAAAAGTTTTATAAAATATCACACTCCCTTCGGAGTGGTTTTGTACGCGCCCCTTCGGAGTGGTTTTAGAAAACCTTAGAAAATAATATATCACACCCCGCCGGGGTGGTTTTAAGAAAGCTTTAGAAAATAATACATCACACCCCCTTCGGAGCGGTTTTGAAAAGTTTAAATAATAAAATATCACACTCCCTTCGGAGTGGTTGTGAAAGGTTTTATAAATTATCACTTAATGGAGTCATCTATGAAGTTTCAAGGCAATTCGATCACATTCCTGCAAGTTACGGACGTTTGAACATTTTCCAACAAAATATAAAGATTCTAGTTCAATCGCACGAATGAATAGTGCCCAATTTCGTAATCGACTTTCGATGAGCGAATAACCCCGAGGCTCAAATTCAAGCCTAGTATACCTAGGACATGCCAAAAGAAGGAGAGGGATAGCTTCACATACCTTTCGGGCGTCTTATGCTCGTTCGATCTCGAATCCCGTTTCGCCCAGAATTTGCAAATGGTCATGTTTACCAATTGTCAATAGTAGACTTTTGCTTTCAAATCTTCCATTCTTCATTTGTTTACAAAAATTTGGGCCAGCATCTCCTCTGTAAATACACCGTCCCGAGAATTATGGCTCGGCCCAAATCAACAATAACCAAACCAACAATCACAATGACAACATCCATAATCAATTCATAACGCATTCTAAGCAATTCGCGCAATATTTCAAGACAATCCAACAATATGCTATATGATCCGAAATCTTCCAACTTAATGAATACAACAATAATGCATTTCTTTCTTTCCAATTCTCATACTACGTCAACAATTCCATTCTTTTCCATATTAGCTTCATAAATATAAGAGGACACATTAGAGTCATATTAACTTTCAAACGACTACAACCATTGAAACTTCAATTTGGATCATCAACCTTTATTTTTATCACATAATCCACAACAAACAACAACCAAATTGCTACATTAAATTACTTCACCAAGCTCCACCGAAAACAGCCCCTTACACGGCCAACTCCAACATACACAATCTCATGACTTTTATTCATTCTCTACACATTACGACATGCTCAAAACGTCCACAACAATACTAACCAAACACTAAATAAAATTTGTTCAACATGCCTTCACCAACAAGCATGCTCACGCTTCACTACATATTCCATAGCTTCAAGAACTTCATTCATTTCTACATACCACAACATGCATATACACCTATAAAACGTTGAAAGAAGATTGAATCTCACCTCTTCCTCTTCTACTCTTTCTCTGCTAGGAGTAGTCATGGCAAGGGAGAGTGTTTTTCTTGCTTCAACAATTATTCACGTCGACGAGGGCCTTCTAATTAGTAGGAAAACATGAAGAAAGAAATTCTCCATGATCACCTCAAGGGGCTGGTTCGGCCAGCCCCTTGTCCGTCCTTGCTTCTCTCCTTTTTCTTGTTCTTTCTTATTCTTTCTCTCTTGTTTCTTCCATGATGAACACTCCCACTCTCATATATATATATATAAATATCACATGACCATGCACATGCCTCATCTTTATTTCCAATTTCTCTAGAGTTTTCTTGACTTTTCTTTCTTTTTCTTGAAACTAATCCACCTTATAATTTAGCACATGGAAATTAATTAACTAAATGGGCTTGGCCATGTGGGCCGGCCACCCCATCTCTTTTGGGCCTAATTTTCCTCTTATTCCTTTAAGCCCAATCGGTGAAATTCTTGTCTTGTAATTCTAAAACAAATTTTCAAAATTCCAATTTTGCCCTTGGCCTTTCTCCGTATTTCCACACCATTACTTTTCATGAACAACACACGTATGTCTTAATTCCAACCAACATACAACCTTATTCTTTACAAATCGAAATTATTTCGCATTTTCCGAATATGCAAAAATGCCGGATGTAACAAAGAGAGGGCTGCAACCCCGGCTCCTATATCTTCAGTTCCTCCACCGAGCACTTTGGGTCAACAAATGACCGAAGCTATTCGGTTATTGACATAGCTAGTTGCCGCTCGAGCTCGACGGTTATAGCACGGGTCCAGACGGGGCGAGTAGTGCTAGAGCCCGTGACTTTATGAGTTTAAATCCCCAAGAATTTTTCGGGTCAAAGCCGGATGAAGACCCGCAAGGTTTTATTGATGAGATGTTGAGGACGCTGAGAATCATCCAAGCCTCCGATACTGAATCTGTGGAGTAGGCATCGTATAGACTCCGGGATGTAGCAGTCCTATGGTATAATAATTGGATGTCTTCGAGGAAGGAAAATTCACCT
>NW_026720743.1:0-9549 GCF_029784015.1 Lycium ferocissimum
TCGAAGCCATTATAGAAGATGTTCCGGCGGAGTAGCATCTCGTTGCCACGGGAGGATTCCGGGTCAAGAGTCCTATGCTATAATGTCTTGTTCGAGTTAGAGACTTTGCGTACGTAGTCGTGGGTCTAGAGTGTCAGCTTTTAAAAAGGGTTCCACTAGTTGATGTATTTTTTTATTAAACCTCAGGTTATAGAGCCCTTATGTTTACAGACTGTGTTTTATTTGCGAAACGACGAAAAGATTTTGAAATTTTTTACTATGCATTTTACTTTCGGTTGACTTAAGAATCCAAAGAGAATGTGTGAGAAATAAGAGTCAGCGGGTTCGCTCGGCTCCGAATACGGGTCGGGTGCCCATCACACCCTGATTAAGATTAGGGTGTGACAAAGTGGTATCGGCAGCGAGGTCGGTCCTAAGGGGCGTCTGCAAAGTCGTGTCGGTAGAGTCTGTTTATGGGTGTGAAGCCGGCCACATTTATAAACGGGAGGGTGCGGGGCATCTAGGAATGGTTGACCTTCTTCTCGTCATGAGATCGTGCGATAGGGCCATGTCATAGGAGATAAGATCCCTTATACTAATCGTGGAATTCCGCGGGCATCCGATATCGGCGGAAAAAGGCGAGGGATGACATGGAAGTCAAAAGAGGTAGGAGATTTGGATGGATATATTTGTTGGTATGTGGTCGGGACGGATAGGAAAAATAGATATACGCCAGGCGGAAAGTGAATTTTGAGAAGAGAAAAGGTGTTACACCTCGCATTTTGTGCGTATTCGGAATAATCGGAAATAAGTCGGAATGGTAGGAATTAAGGTTCTAACTGGATTCTACTTGGTGTGCATGTGATGTTTTAGGGGGATATTGACGTGGAAATATTGGAAAAGTCTAAGGGCAAAATTGGAATTTTGGAAAATGGTTTCATGAATTATCAAAAATGTGGAGCAAATAAAATTGGGCTTGGAAAATTAGCAAAACAAAATGAATGAAAAATTTGGCCCAACCCAAAGTGGGTGGCGGCCATGGCTTGGACAAAATTAAATCCAAGCCATGTGCATGGTCATGTGACAAGCTAAGAATAAAAGGGGCCAAGGTTCATTAATTTTCTAGAAAATTCAAGACAAGGCAAGAAGGAGAAAAACAAGAGAAAAGCTAGAACCAAACTCAAGGGCCATTCGGCCAAAGTGAAGAAAATCCAACTGTCACGACCCAACACCGTAGGCCGTGACTAGTGCCCGAGTTGGGCACCCAAACGCATTCATCAAACCCGAATCACACACGGTGGCTTATGCACATATGAATATCAAACGCTGTCTCAAACACAACCATACGCATACATAGAAGCCGTGAGGCTATCAATGGCACAATATATACACATGCGAGCCGACAAGGCGCCACGGCGAATAGGTTCGCCCAAAACATATAACATACGAACACACACACACAGAGTAGGCACATAACCCACATATACGTCTACAGGCCTCTAAACAAACTAACAGAATCATATGACGGGACAGGGCCCCGCCGTACCCCTGAACACACACACACATATGCAACGAACGAGTATGTACCAAGATGTAGGCTCCAGGATAAAAGGAGCACTCCAACACAGCAGGATAGGTCTCCCTCGGCGGATCGCCAAACCTGGCGTCCGTACCTCGCGGGCATGAAACGCGACCCCGAAGAAAGGGGGTCGGCACGAAATATGTACCGAGTATGCAAAGCGAAAAAATACAAGAAATAAATCCGAGTCACACTCGAAACAGAGTACCGAAAGTAAGTACATTTCCAAAATGCCAAATGTTTATTTTCAAAATAGAAAGCATGCAAAAGGGTACGAAAATATGGTCGCCCGCTCGTCGATGGCGCCATAACACAAGCATAACACCGAAGGTTTCAAATCTCCGTATAACCCCGAACGCAACACATCATCACAACACATCATGAGCCATATCACAAAGATAATTCCATAAACGGAACCCGGCCCTATGGCGAGGTCTCGGGAACCGTAACACAGCATAACACCGGAATATATCATAGTGCGCACGACAACATAACCGGCTCGGGAACCGGTGAAAGATGTACCAACAACACGCACGAGCAGAGTCGTGAGTAACCATATGCATGAAATCGTTATCATAAGTTCAAAAAGTAAGTAAAATGACCATACTTGGGAATCGGGAAAATCGTCATACCAAACTCTTTCAAACGTCATCAGAAATGTACAAAGGAAGGTCGCGGGACCCACGGACGAGTGTCAACCCGAGCCGGGACCGCCTATGGAAAACATACTCATCACACGTCATACTACCTCCCACAGCGATATCGAGGCAATCCGAGCCCTTAGTCGAAAGTTACATAGTTCGTAGTTTCAACATCGTTTAAGGATAAAACTCTTTTGAAAACCAACTTTTATGCAATTTTAAGAGAGAAGAAAAATCAATTATTCCAAAAACATCAAAGCCAATATTTTCTCACATCAACATATGAATATCGAGAGACAAACGCGAATCATAGACATGCCTCGGATTGTGAGAGTAGAATTTCCTCGAGACTCGTGTCGTAGCCTATGTACAACTAAGACATGCCAAAAGAAAGAAGAGTTAAGCTTTACATACCTCGCTCGCACCCAACACTAATCCAAATCAAACTTATATTTCGAACTCTCCAAGATCTACATAACATCAATAAATACCAACGTCAACCAAGCATTCAGAAGCTCATTTCCAAGCTAACACATAATTCTATGGAAATTTGGGCAGCACTTCCCCTGAAAATAGACCAACCCCGAGAATTCAACTCGGCCAAATTCAACAACACAACAAAACCAACAATCATTCCAACAATATCCACAATCAATTCGAAACGCATTCGAACATTAAAAATCCTTCTCCACACATTCCAACAATATTCCAATTATGCTTACTACAACTACATACTTACAAACCAACATGTAATCAAACTAACGCATATTCAATTATCAATCCAAAACCATTCAAACAATATTCAAGAACTCTTTTAAATAACTCATACAATATTTCCAACAACCCAACAAATACTCCATTCCACCCGAAATGGTCCCCAAACCCGAGAACCTAAACTCTAACACATTCCTTGATTTCAAAACATGATTTACTCCAACAATCTATACTCTAACCATGCCATTTCCATAAACATAAAAATTACACTAAATGCACCAAACCTTCCAAATCAGCCCATAACACTTACAATACCTATTTGAATCATTAAACTCTTATTTTCAACATAGAATCCACATAACATTAACAACCAAAATTCCAAGAAAACTAATTCATTTCTTGACATACATAAGGGGCCATATTCGGCCAACACACTTACATACATACCTCATGATTTTCATTCCTTTCAACACTCTACAATAACCAAACATGCTACATAAAACTTAGTTCATCACTTTTAACATCATACACACATGCACGGCCAACTACCATGTACACGGCCTCAACTTCAACTACAAAGTCTCCATGAATTTCATCCATAACAACATACAACAACACACATAAACCTTCCATAACTCATAAAACAAGATTAGAATTTACCTTTCTTCACAACTCCTCAACTTGTCCAAAGTTGGCCAAGGATGAAAACGAACAATCCAACGCTTGAAACAACAACTCCACGTTATCAAGCACCCTTGATTTAGTAGATTTGCTTAGAAGAAAAAAATTTTGGGAAGGCTTAATCTTGGTCTTGATTTTTCATTGCCATGGCCGAACCCTTCAACTTTTTTTTCTCCAACCTTCTTGATTTTTCTAAGTCTTGAGATGATAATGAAATGGTCCCTTAAGTCATCCTTATATTTCATATAATAGCCAACCATGTGGCCATGGCCCACTCAAAGGTGGCCGGCCACATGGCCATGTTTTACTCCCTCCATTTCTTTCAATAATTGGCCATTTTCCAATATTCCATCTTTGGTCCCAATTTTTTTTCTAATGATCCATGTCAATGAAATCCTACACACTTAGGTCTTATGACAAAATCGAAGGTCACACGTCCCGACTTCGCACCCCGGAATGGTCCTGACCTTAACTTATCATAGTTAACCCGAATCGTCCCGTCGTTCAAAATACGGGATGTAACATCCTTCCCCCCTTTGGAACATTCGTCCTCGAATGTTTAACTAGTCTTATAAGGTCGCATAAGGACCTCGGGGAAGATTCCGTTATTACCAAAACACATAGTCGTACCACCAATCATACTCTTTCCTTCCTTCTTTATCTTATTGCTAACTTTAATTCGAACTCTTCTACTGCTCCTTGGTTTAGATTTCGTCTTTCAACTTTCCGTTCACACATCATGCTGCAATCCTAGCTTCTCATTTGCCTCTTACGTCTGAACTTGCAAGATTTCCAAAAAACTTCCCAGGGGGTCACCCATCCTGAATTTGCTCTCACCCCAGCACGCTTAACCTCGGAACTCCGATGAAATACGATGCTTTACCCCCAGTATAATCGCGTCCGCCTTACCACATGACTTTCATCACATAACTGGAGTAAATTGGAGCCCTAACGTATTTCCGTACGCTCTCATAACACACTTACTATTTTAGCCCTCTTCGACCCTCGACGCTAACTTCTCATCTACGGACATGCCTACTTCCCATTCCGGATACCCAAATTCCCTACGGAAGACATACCTTGATCGGCGTTATTTGCAAATACCTAATTATCGGCTTTCGGATCCCTACTCGCCGCTACCAGACAACATTCACACAACAAATACACATACATAAGAATATTTCAATAAGGGCTCATATACTCGTATCCGCATTCGGTGCCGCCTCTGGATCCCGCCACCGCCAAAGCGTATATGCGGTTCGCAGACCGCCGGAACCGGGGACTCCGCCGCGACCTCTCGCCACGGCCTCCCCGGTGCCGGCACACACCCCGACCCATAGGGCGCATGGCCGCCGAAGAAGATGAACCGGCAACCGACCCGCGGGGGGTCGCGCCGCACCGCCCAAACCAACCCTGACCGGGCAGTCCCTCATCAGATGGCCCTGACGGCCACAGTCGCGTGCACCGCCGGCACGGAAACACTCTCCGGGTGAGACCTCCCACAGTGGGGGCACGGAGGTCTGGGTGGTCTCATCTGACTGGAACCTCCGCTTGCCTGAGGACCTAAGGCCCTGGAACTCTGATCCGCCCTAGACGGTCCTATGTCATCAAATCGCCTATTAACAGACTGTGTATCCCGGCCTGGCGGCGGGAAATATCCACCGGACTGATACTGAGGCTGCCCGCCTCGGGAATCTCCTGAATACCCCGCTGATCTGGCCCTCTTGGGCGGCCTCCTATCACGATCTCTACTGGACCGTTCGCCCTCGATGCCGGTCTTCCATCCCCCGGGCGCGCGCCCGCAACCGGCGATGTCCATATCGGTCCGCGCCGCCATTGTCATGCGGTGTCAATAAAGTAGTCGTCCAACCCTATCACATATCGATGCGTTCGTCGGCCATATCCGCCACTATAGCGAGTGCGTACCGGCCGAGAATCAAATTCCAAATTATGCTCGCGAACACTCCGACCTCTCGTCGTATCCGCAAAAATCGGTCAACTCTCGCCCTCCGCAACTCCGGGCGAAAGTGACGGAGAAAGGCGCCGTAAACTCATCCCACGTGGCCGGGGAAGATCCTCACCCCTGGATAGCTCCCAGGACTCATACCAATTAAGTGCGATATCTCGCAACCTGTGCGAAGCTAACTCAACGGACTCGGTCTCTGAAGCCCTGACCAGTCCCAATGAGCGTCTCATCTGCCGAATGAAATCATGGGGGTCCTCGTCGGGCTTAGACCCGAAAAACTCAGGGGGGCTGCACGTCAAGAAATCGCGAACCCTCAGACTGTCGCGTCTATCATCATCATCACCTCTCCGCCCGCGTCCGCGAGCTTGTCCTGCCACTATCGTCGTCAACAACTGTACGGCCTCCCTCAACGTCCTGTCCTCAGTACCCGGCTGGGGAGCCGGGGGCGCTGAGGGGCCTGCTCCAGCGTCCCTTGGTGGTGGAGTGGCCGAACCTTCCGACTGAAGTACGGTGCCGGGCGTAGTCCGAGCACGTGCCCGTGTAACTCTCGGCGCCCTATTAGTCTCTCCTGCCACCACCTTGCCCTTCTGGGCGGCCGTTGCCTTCTTCGGAGGCATCGCTGAAAGATATAACAATTGGTCAGAAAAGAGTCATCTTAATAGCACAGCTCTATCGCACGATCTAAGATTCAAGGAAAAGTAACACCCTAGATGTCCTGTAGCCTCCTGTTTATAGATGTGGTGCACAACACACCGATAAACAAGACTACGAGACACGGCCTGTAGACATTCCGAGGACAAACCGCTCTGATACCACTTTTGTCACGACCCAACCCCGTAGGCCGTGACTAGTGCCCGAGTTGGGCACCCAAACGCATTCATCGAACCCGAATCACACACAGCTGGCTTATGCACATATGAATATCAAACGCTGTCTCAAACACAACCATACACATACATATATATATATCATATATCACAACGACCCCCGTAATATACAAGGCGATCCGAAGGGATGCACGGCGAATAGGTTCGCCCAAAACATATAACATACGAAACACACGTACAGGAGTAGGCATATAACCCACATATACGTCTACGGGCCTCTAAACAAACTAACGTAATCATATGACGGGACGGGGGCCCCGCCGTACCCCCCGAACACACACACACATATGCAACGAACGAGTATGTACCAAGATGTAGGCTCGGGATAAAAGGAGCACTCCAACACGGCAGATAGGTCTCCTAAACCGGCGGATCGCCAACCGGGCGTTCCGTACCGCGGGCATGAAACGCGAGCCCCCGAAGAAAGGGGGTCGGTACGAAATATGTCGAGTATGCAAAGCGAAAAATACGTAAATAAATCCGAGTCACACTCGAAATAAAGAGTACCGAAAGTAAGTACATTTCAAAAATGCCAAATGTTTATTTTCAAAATAGAAAGCATGCAAAAGGGCACGTAAAATATGGTCGCCCGCCGTCGATGGCGCCATAACACAAGATAACACCGAAGGTTTCAAATCTCCGTACAACCCCGAACGCAACACATCATCACAACACATCGCGAGCCATATCAGCATAATTCCATAAACGGAACCGGCCCTATGGCGAGGTCTCGGGAACCGTAACACAAGATAACACCGAATATATCATAGTGCGCACGACAACATAACCGGCCGGAACCGGTGAAAGATGTACCAACAACACGCACGAGCGAGTCGTGAGTAACCATATGCATGAAATCGTTATCATAAGTTCAAAAAGTAAGTAAAATGACCATACTTGGGAATCGGGAAAATCGTCATACCAAACTCTTTCAAACGTCATCAGAAATGTACAAAGGAAGGTCGCGGGACCCACGGACGAGTGTCAACCCGAGCCGGGCCCGCCTATGGAAAACATACTCATCACACGTCATACTACCTCCCACAGCGATATCGAGGCAATCCGAGCCCTTAGTCGAAAGTTACGGCAGTTCGTAGTTTCAACATCGTTTAAGGATAAAACTCTTTTGAAAACCAACTTTTATGCAATTTTAAGAGAGAAGAAAAATTAATTATTCCAAAAACATCAAAGCCAATATTTTCTCACATCAACATATGAATATCGAGAGACAAACGCGAATCATAGACATGCTCGGATTGTGAGAGTAGAATTTCCTCGAGACTCGTGTCGTAGCCTATGTACAACTAAGACATGCCAAAAGAAAGAAGAGTTAAGCTTTACATACCTCGCTCGCACCCAACACTAATCCAAATCAAACTTATATCTCGAACTCTCCAAGATCTACATAACATCAATAAATACCAACGTCAACCAAGCATTCAGAAGCTCATTTCCAAGCTAACACATAATTCTATGGAAATTTAAGACTTCCCACGAAAAATAGACCAACCCCCGAGAATTCAACTCGGCCAAATTCAACAACACAACAAAACCAACAATCATTCCAACAATATCCACAATCAATTCAAACGCATTCGAACATTAAAAATCCTTCTCCACACATTCCAACAATATTCCAATTATGCTTACTACAACTACATACTTACAAACCAACATGTAATCAAACTAACGCATATTCAATTATCAATCCAAAACCATTCAAACAATATTCAAGAACTCTTTTAAATAACTCATACAATATTTCCAACAACCCAACAAATACTCCATTCCACCCGAAATGGTCCCCAAACCCGAGAACCTAAACTCTAACACATTCCTTGATTTCAAAACATGATTTACTCCAACAATCTATACTCTAACCATGCCATTTCCATAAACATAAAAATTACACTAAATGCACCAAACCTTCCAAATCAGCCCATAACACTTACAATACCTATTTGAATCATTAAACTCTTATTTTCAACATAGAATCCACATAACATTAACAACCAAAATTCCAAGAAAACTAATTCATTTCTTGACATACATAAGGGGCCATATTCGGCCAACACACTTACATACATACCTCATGATTTTCATTCCTTTCAACACACTACAATAACCAAACATGCTACATAAAACTTAGTTCATCACTTTTAACATCATACACACATGCACGGCCAACTACCATGTACACGGCCTCAACTTCAACTACAAAGTCTCCATGAATTTCATCCATAACAACATACAACAACACACATAAACCTTCCATAACTCATAAAACAAGATTAGAATTTACCTTTCTTCACAACTCCTCAACTTGTCCAAAGTTGGCCAAGGATGAAAACGAGCAATCCAACGCTTCAAACAACAACTCCACGTTATCAAGCACCCTTCATTTAGTAGATTTGCTTAGAAGAAAAAATTTTGGGAAGGCTTAATCTTGGTCTTGATTTTTCATTGCCATGGCCGAACCCTTCAACTTTTTTTTCTCCAACCTTCTTGATTTTTCTAAGTCTTGAGATGATAATGAAATGGTCCCTTAAGTCATCCTTATATTTCATATAATAGCCAACCATGTGGCCATGGCCCACTCAAAGGTGGCCGGCCACATGGCCATGTTTTACTCCCTCCATTCTTTTTTCAATAATTGGCCATTTTCCAATATTCCATCTTTGGTCCCAATTTTTTTTCTAATGATCCATGTCAATGAAATCCTACACACTTAGGTCTTATGACAAAATCGAAGGTCACACGTCCCGACTTCGCACCCGGAATGGTCCCGACCTTAACTTATCATAGTTAACCCGAATCGTCCCGTCGTTCAAAATACGGGATGTAACACCAACCTTCAAAAATCTTGATTCCAAAATTATTTTCTTGTGATATTTATACCAATTCAAGGTCCCTCTACAACGTGGTGCGATTATTTCGGAAGATAACCCATTGGTTTCGTCGTTTGAGTAATTTGGTGGAGTGAAGAAGAGTGGAGAAAAAGGTAAGAATTCATCCTTCTAATTATGTTTTGAAGGTTTGTTTGCGTTGTAGCATATGTAAATGAGAAGAAAATATAGAAATATGGAAGTTTGCATGGTGAAA
>NW_026720744.1:0-25726 GCF_029784015.1 Lycium ferocissimum
TTTATTTAAATACCCCCTTACTATATTTAATGTTTTAAATACTCGACTATTGTACTCACCCTTTTTTTGGGGGGGGCGCGTTTCAAAAACGCGGGTACCCCCAAAAATGAGTTGAAAAAAGGGGAAAGATTTTCCCCGGGTTTGGCGAGCTCCTTTTCTCCGGAGGCGGAGTCGAGAATGAATGGTTTCATTTTCCCTTTTAGAGACCAATAAAAATGGGTGTAGTCATTTTGTCCCCGTCGATGTAGGGAGCATCATTTACGGGTTTTATACGATTACGTGTCTTACTTGATTTGAAAGATGACGAAGCAAGTTTGTTTTTACGAAAATCTTTCATTATGTACTTATGTTTAAGGCTATGAGGGCCCAATATGATTATGAGTGTCACCAGAGTCGAGCGGGTTCAAGCCACCTGCAGTGTAAGGTCGGTGCCCATCACACCCTAGCTTCATGGTGTGACATTTTCGATATTGCATTTCTTTTACGTACTTCCGGTTTTCGGTTCGGCTATTTTTGGAGCGCTCCTTGTTGCGGAGCCTATACTTTGATCCGGCATTCCATTTATCGTATATACATGTATATGTTATTCACTTCGGCACGGCGGGGCCGTCCCGTCATATGATTCTCGTTATTATTCTTAGAGGTCCGTAGACATATATGTGTGGGTTATGGGTACTCACTATTCGGTCTGTGTGTGTGATTTGTGATTTGGACGTCCCCCTATGCTATGATAGTCTTATCGGCTTATATGTGATACTATTTACCGGAAGTTATGACAAGCGATATGTATATATGTATATTTGGGGTGACGTTCCACTTTTCTGTAAATATATGTTATTTGTACCGGTATAGGCTATTTGTACGCCATTTCAGATTAATGGGTGAGTACGGGTGCCCAGGTCGGGCACTAGTCGCGGCCTACGGGGTTGGGTCGTGACAAAAGTTGTATCAGAGCGGTTCGTCCTCGGATTGTCTACAGGCCGTGTCCGGCAGAGTCTTGTTTATGGTGTGAAGCCGGCCACACTCATAAACAGGAGGCTGCGGGGCATTTAGGAATCAGTGACCCTTTTTCTGTCTTAGATCGTGCGATAGAGCCAAGTCATAGGAAATGAGATTCTCCGTACTAACCTTTAATTTCAGTAAAGGGACGACATCGACAGAAGGAAGCGATTGACGACATTGGAAGATACAAAGCACGCAGGTAAGCAAAGGTACGGAAGACATATGTCGGCTAAGGCATTAACGTATGATTGAGATGTAAAGTCCAAAAATTTTCAGAAAGGAAAAGTAAACAGGGAAGTGTAACAGGTGCGGTTCGAAATGGACATATGAGGTAAGTCCCTCGTTTTCATACTATTATTAATACTGGGATCCCTGTGTGGCTGTGATATGATATGATATGCATATATACGTGTTGGCCCCGCGAGGCATTGTTGGTATTTCTGTGTACAGTTTTGAGATAGTAAGAAATATAGGGAAACTCTGCCGAAATTTTTCCAGGAAATAAAACAAGAATGAGGTATGGGTTATAATATGCCTTGAAAGGTTGTGTCAATAGTAAGGATAGAATTTGACTAAGTTGCAAGTACGGCTGACCTTGAAAAATAAGTTAACTGCTGAGTTGGCGACGATAGTAATTAGGAGGTTGATATTGATATGGTAAAAGGAATTTGGAAAAGGCTTGCGATGGTAAGAGATGATTTAGAAGAAGTTGGCAAATTATAATAAAGTGTCATATTAAGGTACCAACTGAATTGATAAGCAGGGCTAAATTATGACGAGATTATAGCCAGAAGAAATAACAGCACAATTGAGGCCAGAGTACAAAGAAAAAAAGAGAGAGAGAATTGTGACGGATATGAATGTACCGACAAGACAGCTTGTGAGATATTAAAGATAAGATTGACCGGAAAAGGCAAAAAGTTAAGAAGTGCGACACTATAAGGCCGATTACGAACAAGATATTATGTGAATATAGTAAGGAATGTTATGAAAATGAGCAAGGCTTAGCGAGAAAGTGACTAATAGATATGACGTGATCTGTGTGACTCAAGTATGAAGGTGAGTTAGGGAAAAAAAAAAGAAGAGAGAGGAAGAGGAATTTATGAAGTTCTTCTACGGGGAAGGTATAGAATAGAAGTTACGAGATAATGGGAGCGATAGTGAGCACAAAAGAAGAAGGGATAAAAAGGAAAGTGAGTAAGATAACAGGGTAGTAATAGTTGATGACGGGTGTAGCCGTGAACACGATTAATATCAGTGACGGAACGGTGAAAGACCAGATTATAGAGAGGCGAACAGCGAAGTAGAGGGAGTGCTAGGAAATGACCGGCATGATAAGGATATAAGAACCAAATAGGGGTGAACAGGATATGATTTGAAAATAAGAAAGGGATTATGTAGGAGTAATATTCCCGAAAATGTAGCGGTATTATAAAACTCCTCGTGCGCGAGAAAAAGGATGGACTAAGACTGGGAAATATGGTAAGGAAATACCAAAGGAAGCACTTGATATAGAGGTAATTAAACGAGTACGAATATGGAACGCAAAGAGAATACATGGTTATAAATTTAAAGTGTGCGTGCGATGACATGGTGATAAGATAAGACCATTGTCGAGACGAACTTGGGATGTTTTGAGTTGGAAGCTCGTGTTGGATACATGGTAAGGGTAAAAAGGTATAAAGCATAAGGAGGGTACTACGTGCACACGATTTCACCTCAAAAATAATGGAATCTTTAAGCGACAAGACGGAGGTTTAGGGAATAGATGGTGCAATGTAATTTCATCAAAAGAAGCAAATGGTATCGGTTGAGATAAAGATACTGTTTCAAGAGAACTTTGGACACTTATCGTTGGAATATAAATGCCACTTAACTGAGAATTTGGAATAACTACGGGTATTAAATAATTATTGGGTCGAAGTAAGAGACCCTTTTTAATTCGGCGGGAGATGTGTTACGAGGGCGTTTTGAAATCCGTCAAGGCTTCACTACTCCAGATTATGTGCTGAAGGTCATGTGTCAAGGTCGACGCGGTCATATTGACGTTAGAGCATCAAATTTCGTCAGAGTCTCAAAGTTAAGCATCTCTGGAGTGGGAGCAATTTTAGGATGGGTGACCCCCTGGGAAGTTTTCTGGAAGTCTTGCAAATTCAGACGTAAGGAGCAAATGAGAAGCTAGGTTGATCTAAGGAAAATTAGAGTCTGCAGAGTGGGCAGAAACCTTAAGAGGTCGTGTAGAACGAGGCATCGAACCAGTGAAAAAGAAGGAAAGTGCATTGCAGCCTTAGAAACAAGATAAGTCGAATAGTGTTGGAAATATTTTGTGAATAAGATGGTAGCGATGATGTGTATGTGTGTATATGACATCTCATATATGGCTATATTGAATCCCAACAATCGACATTATGACGTGTTGGAAGGCACTAATCGGACAGGGTAATGAAGTGCTAGTGAAAGAAAAGATGGCACCTATGTTATAAGGCAAGCTGATACTGTTTTCGCTACAGGTTAAGCTTGGAAAGTTCTAAGATAATGATATCCGGGAAGGAAAGAGAGTGCGTGGATGGAAAGTAAAGTGACCGAAAATGTCAGAAAAAGCGAAAGGGATAAGGAGCATGAGAGAGTGAAGCCTTCAAGAGAAACGATGGGCAAAACGCGGAACTAGTTGGATAGGGATTTGAAAGTAGGCATGTGAAAGGAATAGAGTATGGTAATATGGAACGAAAGAGGAATGAGAAGTAAAGGAAGAATGATTAGTTGCGCAACGATTCTAAGGGATTTCCAATTCTTGAAAAATAAGTGCCGCGGACGATGGATATCAAAATTTATTATTGGTGTATCAGGACCTCCCTAATAAAGGGGGGAGAGAACATACTGAACTTGATAGAGATTTTGGCGTTATCATGCTCCAGAAAGGGGAATTTATTAGTATGGAGCTAGAATTCAAAACGATCACCAGCACAAGGGAATTGAAGACACGTATTGTGCTATGAGAGAATCGGAAAGGAGTAAGGATTTTCGTAGCCCTATGCTTTTAGGTTGTAGGGTGAGGTTTGAGGGACAAAGGTTAGAGAAACAGTTGTGGCAAAAAGCTAAAGGAGAGGTTGTAACGAGAGCCCAAAGATTTAGTTTGAACTCGAATTAGGAGTTGCCATAAGTGTGGTTGTACTGCAAAGGATAGCGAAGGATGCAGAACCATTACGTGTATACCTACTTTAGCTCGGGGAAAGTAGTCCAGAGAAGGAATCAGGAGGAATAGTTTTGAAGGACATAACCATTGTACGCACTAGCGACAAAGTTATATTGGATGAGCATTCAGAATGTAAACAGTAAAGGGTGACAAAGACATAAGGACTGATGACACTGGTTGTTGAACCGCAAGGAGTCGGTACAAAAGCATATTCAAGACCACTTATCCAGTTAAAGGATATGCGCGATTATATAGAGAAATTTCATAAAGCTCCCACATCTATGATCTCAGACGGAGGAGCTCAATTACAGCTAACTTCTGGAGGTCACTCCAGAAAGGATGAGGTCACAGATGAATCTCGACGCAGTATGCCACTCTCAGACTAACGGATACACCAAGCGTGCTATTCAGACGTTAAGGAACATGCTGCGGGCCTGCGTTGTTGATTTTCGAGGCAGCTGAGATGATTATTTGCCACTTGTGAGTTCGAATATAATAATACCTACCATTCTGGCATCCAGAGAGCCGTATGAAGCTTAGTATGGTAGAAATTGCAGGTCACCGATTGGCTGGTTCGATGTTGGCGAAATTAAGTTAATCGGGCCAGATATGATTCAGTAAGTAGTTGACAAAGTGAAACTCATTTGGGAGCGGTTATTAGCGACTCGAGGCAACGAAGTTATATGCGAGATACTCGACGTCGACACCTAGAGTTCCAGGTCGACGATTGGGTATCTTTGGAGGTGTCACCTATGAAGGGTGTTATGAGATTCGACAAAAAGGGGAAGATCAGTCCGAGGCATATTACAGTAGGCGAGGTTGCCTATAAATTAGACCTACCGTCTGATTTGGGAGTAGTGCATTCAGTCTTCCACGTGTCCATGCTTCGCGGATGTGTAGACGACCCCTCCGCAGTATATTCCATAGATGGTATCCAGGCACCAGAAAAGTCATCCTACGCGAAACGACTCATGGCCATACTGGATTGTCAGGTGAGAAGATTGTGTAGTAAAAACATAATTCCCGTTAACGTATTGTGGCAGAACAATATCAGGGAAGAGATGAAGAATACGTATTCCTACTTATTTCCTATGTCTTCAGGTAATCTAAATTCCCAGATGGGTTTGGTTGATTGATTAATGAACTGTATGTGACAGCTATCAAAGAGACTCTCAAAGAATGCCTATAAGACCCCATAAGACGGGTTTAACATTCGAGGACGAATGTTCTAAAGGGGGGGAGGATGTTATAGCCCGTATTTTGTACGTTGGGACATTCCGGGTTAACCATGAAAAGTTAAGGACAAGACGATTTCGGGATATGAGGTAGAGATCCTTAACCCTCGATATTGTTTTAAGGCATAAGTTGCCTATGATTTATTGGCATGGAATATTAAGGAAAATTTGGGACCAAAAGATGAATTATGGAAAGTTAGACATTTCATGAAAATTTGGGGCCAAAAGTGAAGTTTTGAAATTTTAATTCATGAAAAAAATGACCATGTGGCCATGCACATGACTTGTGGGCCATAGGACACATGTATGAGGTATATAGGTAATATTAGATGACTTATTAAGTCATCTTCACCATTTCATCTCCTAGAAATTTCAAGAAACATGAAAAAAAAAGAGGAGAAAACGGCCATGGCTGGCCGAAACTTGCCCCCCAATTTTGATCATGGAAAATTCTTTTCTTCTAGTTTTTCTACCAATTGGAAGGCCCTCGTTAACGTGGAGTAGTTGTTGGAACAAGAAAACCGCTCGTTGTCGCAATTCACCAACCTTGGCCGTGTGAAGAACATGAATGGAGAAGGTAAGATTTAATCATCTTTACATGTTTAATAGGTGGTTGTGCATGTTGTGATATGTAGAAATGAATGGAATTCATGAAATTATGTGTGTTGAAGATGAGCCGTGCATGTGTTGGACTTGGCCGTGTGTGTGTGTTGTTGTGTAGGAGAGATGAACTAATTGTATTTAGCATGTTTGGGTGTTGTTGTAATGTGTAGAAATGGATGAAAACCATGGAATTTGTATGTTGTTGTTGTGGCCGAAAATGGGCTGATTTGGTGTAGGCATGTGGGACTAATGTGATGTAGTATTTTGGTTGTCGTCGTTGTGAATTCTATGATGTAAAATGAAGTTTTAATGATTCAAGTTAAGGTTATAATTGTGTGGGCTGAATTGGAAGATAATGTGATCTTGATATGGTTTCTTGAATTTGTGAAAATGAAGTTGTAAACGCATGTATTGTTGACATATTTTATGAATGTTGAAGAAAGAAAGGTGTTGGTAATGTTGTTGTTGAATTGGAATGGTTTCGGGTGAGAAGCATGTATTGGATTGGCTTGTTTGAATATTTTGCGGATTGTTTAAAGCGTTCTTGAATTTTGTGTGAATGGTTTCGGATTGGTGCTTGAACATGTAATCGTCGATGTTGGTTTGAATATATGTAGTTGAATTGAATGTAATGGAATGTCGTCGAATTATATGAAGGGAGTTATTAATGTTAGAATGCGTTTGGGATTGATTATTGATATTGTTATTATGTTTGTTGGTATTGTTGATAATGATTTGGCCGAGTTAAATTCTCGGGGATGTCCAATTTATAGGGGAGATGCTGCCCAAATTTCTGTAGATAGAATGATGGTTTGGAGTTGAACTCTCTGATGCTTATGGCTAATGTTCGATGCCTATTGATGTGTTGTAGATCTCGAGAAGCCAAGACTTAAATTTGGATTAGCGTAGGAAGCGGACGAGGTATGTAAAGCCTAGCTTTTCTTTCTTTTGGCATGTCCTAGTGTAAGTACGAGTCTCGGGGGAATTCCATTCTTACGATCCGAGCGCGTATACGATTCTTATTTACTTCCTAATGTTAACGTCCTTCATATGGTCAACTTGTGGTTCTTAAGTCTTTTATACAGTTGGATTTCAAATTTGGCATAAAGAAGGTTGTTTTTTTTAAAGAATTCTATAACTACGAACAATCGTAACTTTCATAGACGAGCTCGGATCGCTTCGAAACGTTCGTAGGAGATTCTATAATAAATAAGGTCTCCAACTTTCATCGATGGACTCGGATTGGTTTGATACTCGTCCGTGGGCCCCGAGACTTTCCCTTGTATAATACTAGCGACTTTTCAAAGGATTTAGTGTGATTAACGTCTTAACCTTCGAGCGCCGATTGCTTACTTCTCTATCGAGTTTGAAATGACGATTATGCCCCTAAGTTCCATAAGTTATCTCATATGGTTTGATACGTATCTACGAGTCCTAAAGTTCGATTTGATATGTTCTCGAACGACGTTCGAAAGAAACTTAATTTGACTATTGTTGTGTTCTTGTTAAAATAATGGTTCATTTGATTATTCTATCGAGTCTTTGAAGGTGTTTTAAACTGCATATAGTTGCTCACGACTCTGCTCGTGCATTATGTTATCACATCCTTCACCGAGTCCCGGGCCGGTTATGTTTCGTGCGCACTATGATATATTCCGGAGTATGATGTGTCCGGTTCGCCGAGCCCTCGCTAGAGGGCCGGGTACCGAGTATATTTGGCGTTATGATGTGTTATGATGTGTGACGGGGATACGGAGATATGAAACCTTCTGGAGTATGATGTGTTATGGCGCCAATGTCGGAGGGCGACCATAGTTCTAAGAGCCCATGCATGATTTGTGTTTTATGAGTAAGCATTTTAATATTTTCGATATTACATTTACTTTATGTACTTTTGGTTTTGATTATGATCTTGGTTACTATATTCCATGCTTTGCATACTCAGTACATATTCCGTACTGACCCCCTTTCTTCGGGGGCTGCGTTTCATGCCGCGCAGGTACAGACACTTATTTGGATGACCCACCAGCTTAGGATTCCGGTTCAGCTGTTTTGGAGCGCTCCCTTGTTCTGGAGCCTATACTTTGATCCAGCTTCTGTTATTGCATACATGTATATGTTATTCACGGGTACGGCGGGGCCCTGTCCCGTCATATGATTCTGTTATTATTCTTAGAGGTCTGTAGACATATATGTGTGGGTTATGGGTACTCACTATTCAGTCGTGTCTGTGTGATTTGTGATTTGGACGTCCCCTATGCTATGATAGCCTTATCGGCTTATATGTGATACTATTTACTGGAAGTTATGACAGCGATATGTATATGTATATTTGTGACAGCTTTGGGGCGACGTTCCACTTTTCTGTAAATATATGTTATTTGTACCGGTATAAGCTATTTGTACGCCATTTCGGATTAATGGGTGAGTACGTTATAGTGTCACACTTCTTAAC
Organism: Lycium ferocissimum; assembly: GCF_029784015.1. NCBI lineage: Eukaryota > Viridiplantae > Streptophyta > Magnoliopsida > Solanales > Solanaceae > Lycium > Lycium ferocissimum. The sequence continues at coordinate 8,489 of NW_026720744.1, forward strand.
TTTTTGCCCTTTACGGTCAATCTTATCTTTAATATCTCCTAGCTGTCTAAACGACACATTCATATCCGTCACAATCATACTATTATTTCTTCTAGCTATAAACTCGTCAAATTTATCCATACTTATCAATTCGGTTGGTACCTTAATATGACAGGATCAAGATTTTGCCAACCTCTTCTAACTCATCCCTTAATATCACAAGCCCTTTCCAAATTCTCTTTACCGTATCGACATCGACCTCACGATTACCATTACCGCCAATTCAGTAGCTAACTTATTTTTCAAGGTCAGGCGTACTTGCAACTTAGTCAAATTCTATCCTTACTATTAACACGACCTTTCGAGGCATATTACAAACCCATACCTCATTCTCGTTTTATTCCCTGAAAATTTTCGGCGAGTTTCCTTGTGTTTCTTACTATCTCAAAACACGTACACTTGAAATATCAACAATGTCTCACAACATATAACATATATATATATATATATATATATATATATATATATATATATATATATATATATATATATATATATATATATATATATATATATATATATATACATATCATATCAAATCGCAGCCACACAGGGCTCCCAGTATCGACAACGATTTAAAAACAATGGACTTACCTCGTATGCCCAATTCAAATCGCACTTTTGCATTGCTTTCTGTCCTACTTTCCCCTTTTTACTCTTTAACTTTACATCTCAATCATACTTTAATGCCTTAGCCGACATATGCCTTTCGTGCCTTTGCTTACTACACGTGCTTTGTATCTTCCAATGTCATCAATCGCTTTCTTCGAACGGTGTCGTTCTTCCGCTGAAATCGAAGGTTAGTATGAATTTCATTTCCTATGAGACTCGCATCGACTAAGACGGAAAAAGGGTCAGCACATTCTAAATATCCTCTTATTTATGAGTGTGGTTGGCTTCACACCATAAACAAGACTTGCCGGACACATCAGACATTCGAGGGACGAACCGCTCGATACCACTTTTGTCACGACCCAATGCTAGCGGTGACTAGTGCCTTATTTGAGCCCGTACGGACCGATTAACCATAATCGGCGTATGAACGGATTGGACATATGCAAAAGTCGGTCATCGGACCATAGGCGGCATAATCGGATCTTATACATACAAAAGTGACCGTCGCCCCCCAAGATGTGTCACAAATACATATATACATATCGCTGCGGCAAATGATATCACATATAAGCCGGCAAGGCTATCAAAATACGAGGGGACGTCAAAACACAAATCACGGACATGCTTCGAACGGTGACTACCCGTACACATGTATGTGTACACGGATCTCTAAGAGTAATAACAAAATCATATGATGGGACGGGGCCCCGCCGTGCCCGTGAATAAAATATGCATATATACAATAACGAATGCGGATCAAAGTATAGGCTCCAGAACAAGGGAGCGCTCCAAGACAGGCGAACGGGAATCCTAGGGCGGTGGATCACCCAAATAAGTATACGTACTGTCTGCACAACGCGGCATGAAACGCGACCCCAGAAAGAGGGTCGGTATGGAATATGTCGAGTATGCAAAGCATGGAATATAGTAAACGGGATCATAATCAAAACCGAGAAGTACGAGAAAGTAAATGCAATGTCGAATATAAAAATGCTTACTCATAAAAACATAAATCATGCATGGGGCTCTTAGAATATGGTCGCCGCCCGTCGTTGGCGCCATAACACAGCATCACACCGGAAGGTTTCATATCTCCGTACCTGACATATCCCCATAACACATCATAGCACACCGTAACGCCATAACACGGATAACACCAAATATAAACGGAACCGGCCCTACAGCGAGGAGCTCGGTGAAGCCGTAACACGACATCACACCGGAAGATAACATAGTGCGCACGATACATAACGGCCGGGACTCGGTGAAGGATGTAATAACATAATGCACGAGCGAGTCGTGAGCAACTATATGCGGTTAAAAAAACATTTTCAAAGACTCGATAGAATAATCAAAATGAACCATTATTTAAAAAAAAACAAGGCGATAGTAAAATCAAGTTTCTCCGAATGTCGTTAGAGAACATACCAAATAGAACTTTAGGACTCGTAGATACGTATCAAACCATACGAATTAGCTTATGGAAATTAAGGGCATAATTGTCTTTACAACCCGATAGAGAAGTAAGTAGTTGACGCTCGAGGGTTAAGACAATAATCACACCAAATTCTTTCAAAGGTCGTTAGTATTCCACAAGGGAAAGTCTCGGGGCCACGGACGAGTATCAAACCAATCCGAGTCCATCTATGAAAGTTGGAGACCTTATCCATTATGGAATCTCCTACGAACGTTTCGAAGCGATCCGAGCTCGTCTATGAAAGTTACGGTTGTTCGTAGTTACGAATCTTTTAAAAACAACATTCTTTATACGACATTTGAAATCCAACTATACAAAAGACTTAAGAACCATAACTTGACAATATCAAGAACATTAACATCCGAAGTGAACAAGAATCGTATACGGGCTAGGATCCTAAGAATGGAGTTACCCCGAGACTCGTGTCATAGCCTACTTACAGCTAAGACATGCCAAGAAAGAAAAGGTAAGCTTCACATACCTCGTCCGCTTCCTAAGCTCATCCAAACTTAAGCCTCGTTTCCCAAAATCTACAACAACGTCGTTAGGCGCCAAACATTAGTCGTAAGCTCTAGAAATCCAATTCTAAGCTAGCACTCATTTACGAAATTTGGGCGCATTTCCATTAAATTCAACATCCCCGAGATTTCAACTTGGCTAAATCTTCAACAACAATACCAACAACCATTCTAACAACATCAACAATTAATTCAAAAGGCATTCTACCATCAATAACTCTTTTCTACATATTTCGACGACATTCCATTTTCATTCAAATTAACCACATACTCTCAAGCCAACACTAATGCACACACATTCAAATACTAATCCAAAATTACTCAAACAAGATTCAAGAACACGTCAAACAATCTACACAATGTCCAAACGGCTGACCAAGGGGCAATGCCACCCTAAACCTTCCAATTCCCATAGGACAACAACAATACATTTCTTTCTTCCAAATTCATAAACTACACCAACATTCCCACATTAAAACTTTAACCACAATAATACAAAAACTATATTAAAATTACATTATGTTGCTCCAACAACCTACAAACAATTCCAACTTCCATTTAAATCATTAAACCATCATTTTCATTATGAAATCCATGCAACAACAACCAAAAACACTAAATAAAATTTGTTCACCACATCCTACAAAACACCACATACACACGGCCACATATTAATATCCATATTTTCATGAATTTCATCCATTTCCACTTACTGCAACATGCCCAACCCCTCATAACACATGAAAAGAGGATTAAAACTTACCTTCTTCACTTAGTTCTTCAACATGGCTTGAGTTGAGAATTTGCAAGAACAAGGGATTTACTTGCTCCAACAACCACTTCATGTTGTTTAGGACATTCCAATGAGTTGAAAACCTAGAAGAAAATAATTTTTGGGAATCAATTTGGAGGGGTCAAATTCAGCCCACCTTGGCCGAATATAGTCTCCTTTTTTTCTCCTCCATTTTTCTTCAAGTTTCTAGAGTGAAAATGATGAATTAAGCTTGCTTTGTCATCTATTATATGCATACATGATTCATCCATGTGTCCATGGCCCACACATGGCTTGGATGAATTTAATTTGGCAAGTCATGTGTGGCAACCACACACAGGTCCCACGGCCAAGTGGCCTTATTTGGCTATTTCATGAAAATTAATTAACTTTACATAATTCACTTTTAACCCCAAATTTTCCTTAATATTCCATACCAACAAAATCATAAGCAACTTATGCCTTAAAATAAAATCGAAGGTCAAAGTCTCGACCTCGTATCCGGAATAGTCTTGTTCTTAACTTATCATGGTTGACTCGGAATGTCCCCCGATGTACAAATGCGAGATATAACGGTTATGGATGTCTTTGGTATATTCGGTTATGTCATAGACTAATAGAGGTTAGTGGTGCACCAAGATTGGAAACCTCGTATTCATTCGTAAAATTGGCTTGATTCCTCTACTAGTGGTGTTATTACTCGGCTTGTGTGATTGAACAAAATGGATTGAGCGTACGAGTGGTTAGAGGGGCTCAAATTCAATAATTGAGGTAAGAGGTGATTCTTCGAGGACTAGTGACGTTAAGGATTTGAGTAAGGGATTAGCGAACATGGATACTTGAAATGGTATATCGATGATGGGTTATCAATTAAGTTCGCGATAACATTTCAAAAATTGAGTAAGGTAATTCGGGTAAAGATGTAAACAGATATGAGGATATTAGTAAGACTATTATGCGATACATGGGATTTATAGAGTGTTCATTTTATTGTGGTAAGTGTTAAGGAAACTATAATAAAATGAACACTCTATAAATCCATGTATCGCATAATAGTCTTACTAATATCCTCATGTATCTCACTGAAGCGTCCTTGCCCGAATTACCTTACTCAATTTTTGAAATGTTATCATGAACTTAATTCGTTCAACCATCATCAGCTATACCATTTCAGTATCCATGTTAGAAAATCCCTTACTCAAATCCTTGGCATCTGTCTCAGGAAAATCACCTCTTACCTCCAGTTATTGGTGCAGGCCCCTCTAACTGCTCGTACTGTAATCCATTTTTGTTCAATCACACCAAGCCAGTAATAACACACCACTGTGGGAATCAAGCCAATTTTAGAATGAATACGAATTTCCAATCTTGGTGCACCACTGGCCTCTATTAGTCTTGACATAACCATGTACCAGCATCCATAACTGTTGTATCTCGCATTTATACAGTAGGACATTCAATCAGCCATGATAAGTTAAGAACAAGACTATTCAGGATACAGATTTAACACAACCTTGTTACAATTTAAGGCATAAGTGCTTATGTGTATAGATAATAAGAAAATTTAGTTAAAAGTAATTATGTAAGTTAATTAATTTTCATGAAATAACCAAATAAGCACTTGGCAGTGGGACCTAGGTGGTGCCTGTAATGACTGGCAAATTAAATTCATCAATTACAATGTAGACTATCACATGAATGAATCATAATACATACAATAGATGACAAAGCAAGCTTAATTAAATCATTTTCACTCTAAGAGCTTGAAGAAAATGGAGGAGAAAAAAGGAGACTATCTTGACAGATTAGGCTGGGTATTTACTGAAGTATTCCAAAATTATTTTCTTCTAGGTTTTCAATATTGAATCTGTGTGAATGGTCTGTGGCAGTGTAATCCCTTGTTCTTGCAAATTCTCAACTCAAGCCATTGAGAACTAGAGTGAAGAGGTAAGTTTTAATCCTGCTCATGTGTTATGAGGGTTAGGCATATTGCATTAAGTAAATGGAATAAGGAATTCATGAAATATGGATATTAATATGTGGCATGTATACATCAACAGTGTTTAGCAGAATATGGTGAAGACAAATTTTATTTAATTTTAATTTTATTACATGGATTTCATAATGAAAATGATAGTTTAATATTTAAATGGAAGTTAAATTATTTGTAAATTTGAACAGGCAGATATGTAATTTTAATATAGTTTTTAGCTATTAATATGGTTAAAGTGCTATGGAATATTGTGGCAGACTATGAATTTGGAAGAAAAATATATTATTGTTATCCCTATAGAGCCAAACTTTAGAATTGGCATTGCCACTAATTTAGGCCATTTAGACATTGGATTATTTAGTGTTGTAGATGTATTTAAATAATTTGGATTAATACAGATAATATGTGCATTAGTGGTAACTGAAACATGTGAACAAATTTGGAAAATGGAATATTCATTTTATAGAAAATATAACAGAAAAGAGTTGTGTCATTAGAATACCCCTTTGAATTAATTATTGATATTTGGTAGAATAGTTGTTGGCTGTGTTGTTGAAGATTTGCTGATTGAAATCTGAGATGTTGCATTTACGAGAAATGCTACCCAGAGCCTACCTTAAATGGAGTGCTAGCTTAGAATTGGATTTCTAGGCTTGACTAATGTTTGGCATTACGCGACGTTGTTGTAGATTTTGGGAAACGAGGCTTAAGTTTGGATGAGCTTAGGAAGCGGACGAGGTATGTGAAGCTTACCTTTCTTTCTTGGCATGTCTTAGCTGTAAATGAGCTATGACACGAAGTCTCGAGGTAACTCCATTCTTAGGATCCTAGCCCGTATGGAATTCTTGTTCACTTCAGATGTTAATGTTCTTGATATTGTCAAGTTATGGTTCTTAAGTCTTTGTATAGTTGGATTTCAAATCTTTAATATAAAGAATGTTGTTTTTAAAAGATTAAGTAACTACGAGCAATAGTAACTTTCATAGATGAGCTCGGATCGCTTCGAAACGTTCGTGGGAGATTCCATAATGAATAAGGTCTCCAACTTACGTAGATGGACTCGGATCGGTTTGATACTCGTCCGTGGGCCCGGGACTTTCCTTTGTGTAATGGTAACGACCCCTTGGAAAGGGATTCGGTGTGATTATCGTCAACCTCGAACGTCGATCACTTACTTCTCTATCGAGTTTGTAAAGAGACGATTATGCCCTTAATTTCCATAAGATTATTTCGTATGGTTTGATACGTATCTATGAGTCCTAAAAGTTCTATTTGATATGTTCTCGAACGACACTCGGAAGAACCTTGATTTGACTATCGCCTTGGTTTTTAAATGACGGCTCATTTGATTATTCTATCGAGTCTTTGAAAAAATATTTTAAATTGCATATAGTTACTCACGACTACTGCTCGTGCATTATGTTATGTTACATCCTTCACCGAGTCCGGGCCGGTTATGTGTTCGTGCGCACTATGATATATTCGGTGTATGATGTGTTACGGTTCGTAGAGCCTCGCTAGAGGGGCCGGTTCCGTTTGTATTTGGTGTTATGCTGATGTTATGCGTTATGTCTTATAATGTGTGGGGATATGTCGGGTTCGGAGATATGAAATCTTACGGAGTGATGATGTGTTATGGCGCCAATAGTGGGTGACCATATTCTAAGAGCCCTATGCATGATTTATGTTTTTATGAGTAAGCATTTTGATATTCTGGACATTGCATTTACTTTATGTACTTCTGGTTTTGATTATGATCATTTTTACGTATATTCATACTTTGCGCATACTCGGTACATATTCATCTTGACCCCGCACTTTCTTCGTACGCGTTTCATGCCCGCGCGGTACGGAATGCTTATTTTGGGTGATCACGACTTAGGACTCTGTTCGGTTTGTCTTGGAGCGCTCCTTGTTCTGAGCACTATACCTTGATCCAGTTCTATTGTGTATATGCATATGTTATTCACGGGTACAGCGGTGCCTGTCCCGTCATATGATTTTGTTATTACTCTTAGAGATGCAGTAGACATACATGTGTGGGTATGGGTAGTCTTGTTTAGTCATGTGTTGTGATTTGTGTTTTGGACGTCCCCGTATTTTGATAGCCTTGCGCGCTTATATGTGATATCATTCTTGCGATGATATGTATATATGTATTTGTGACATATTTTGGGGCGACGGTTCACTTAACATGTATAAAATCCCCGATTATGCCGGCTATGGTCCGATAGTGACTTTCATATGTCCAATTCTATCTTGTCGGCGATTATGGTTAATCGGTCCCGTATGGGTGCCCGGCTGGGGCACTAGTCACGGCTTTATGGGGTTGGGTCGTGAAAAAAGTGGTATCGAACGGCTCGTCCTCGGATTGTCTACGAGCCATGTCGGCGAGTCTTGTTTATGGTGTAAGCCGGCCACACTCATAAATAAGAGGTATGCGGGGCATTTAGGAATCGGTGACTTAACTTTTTACGTGTCTTAGATCGTGCGATAGAGCCAAGTCATAGGAAATGAAATTCTTTATACTAACCTTCGATTTCAGCGGAAAAACGACATCGACGGAAGAAGCGATTTGACATTGGAAGATACAAAGCACGCGGAGTAGCAAAGGCACGAAAGGCATATGTCGGCTAAGGCATTAAAGTATGATTGAGATGTAAAGTTAAAGAGTAAAAAGGGGAAAGTAGACAAGAAAGTGTAACAGGTGCAGTTCGAATTAGAGAGAGAAACCAAATTTTGACCACAATCTAAGCCCCGAATCGCGAAGCTCATGAAGAGAAAAGTGTTGTGGGATTTGCGTTGCCTTGTGTGGCTAAACGATTTGATATGATATGTATATATATATATATATATATATATATATATATATATATATATATATATATATATATATATATATAGAATATATATATATATGTTTGTTATTTTGTTGAGATTCATGGATTAAGGGTTGTTTTATGTGGGTTAAATGGTTTCATGTGTTATGGATGTTTTGAATGTGTTGTAGTGTGTAAAAATGGATGGAAATCATGATATGTTGTGGGGTTGAAGTGTGGAATGAGGTATGGGGTTTTGGTAATATGATGGACTAATTTTATTTAGTGTATTAGTTGATGATTGTTGTGGATTATATTGAAGATGAAGACCTTGAAAAATTTAAGTTGTAATTGTTTGTGGGTTGTTGTAAGGTAATCGGTGATTTTAGCATAGTTTCTTGAATTTATGAGAATTTGTTGTCAATGTGTGGATCGTGGTGATAGTTAATGAATTTGGAAAAAAAGAAATGTGTTGGCGTTGTTCTTATGGAATTTGAGAGAGTTTCATGTTATTGGTTGGATTGCTTGTGTGAATTGTTAAGTTCATGAATAAATTTGGAGGTTTATTAGTATTTGAATGTAGTAAGCATTGGTGTTGGATATGAATGTGTTGACGAGTTAATTTGAATATAAATGGAATGTTGACCAATTATGTAGAAAAGAGTTGATGACGTTAGAATGCATTAAGGTTGAATTGATTGTTGATGTTGTTGGTATGGTTGTTGGGATTGTTGTTGAAGATTTGGCGAGTTGAATTCTCGGGGTTGTTAAAAGGTATCTTTGATTTATGTGATAAAGTATGAAGGTGAGCTATTGATGCCTAAAAAAAATGTTTGGTATCTAATGATGTTGTTGTAGATTTGGAAAGCCAAGTCTTAAATTTGGATTAGCTTAGGAAGCGGACAAAATGTAAAGCTAAAGCATTATCTTTCTTTGGCATGTCCTAATTGTAAATAGGCTATGACATGAGTCTCGGGGTAACTCAAAAAGATAGACTTGACTACGATCCTTATTCACTTTAATGTTGGAATTTTAACATGGTCAAATTCCAAGTGTCACGACCCAACCCCGTAGGCGCGACTCGTGCCCGAACACAGGCACTCGTACATACCTAGTATCCTAAATCAGAAATAGCGTACGAATAACTTATACCGTGTACAAATAACATATATTTACAGAAAAGTGGAACGTCGCCCCGAAGCTGTCACAAATATACAAATATACATATCGCTGTCATAACTTCCAGAAAATAGTATCACATATAAGCCGATAAGGCTATCATAGCATAGGGGGACGTCCAAATCATAAATCACACGGACACGGCCCGAATAGTGAGTACCCATAACCCACACATATATGTCTACGGACCTACAGAGTTCTAGCCAAATCATATGACGGGACGGGGCCCCGCGTACCCGTGAATAAACATATATATATACCATACGAAGTTGGATCAAAGTATAGGCTCGAACAAGGAGCGCTCCAAAGTCGGTGACAGGAATCTAAGCTAGTGGATCATCCAAATAAGTATCTGTACCTGCGCGGCATGAAACGCAGCCCCCGAAGAAAGGGGGGTCAGTACGGAATATGTACTGAGTATGCAAAGCATGAAATATAGTGAACAAGATCATAATCAAAACCAGAAGTACGGAAAGTAAATGCAATATTCAAAATATCAAAATGCTTACTCATAAAAATACAAATCATGCATAGGGCTCTTAGAACGGTTGTCGCCTCCCGTCGTTGGCGCCACGCCACATCATACTCAGAAGATTTCATATCTCCGACACCCGACATATCATATCACATCATAACGCCGTAACACCCTATAACGCCAAATATACACGGTACCCGGCCAAAGGGGACTCGGCGTACCGGACACATCATACTCCGGAATATATCAAAGTGCGCACGAAACATAACCGGCCCGGGACTCGGTGAAGGATATAGCAACCATATGCATGAGCAGAGTCGTGGGAGACTATATGAGTTTAAAACATTTTTCAAAAACTCATAAAATAATCAAAGTGGGTTATCATTTAAAACCAAGGCGATAGTTAAATCAAGTTTCTTTCAAACGTCGATCGAGGACATATCAAATCGAACTTTAAGACTCGTAGACCCATATCAAACCATATGAAATAGCTTATGGAAATTAAGGGCATAGTCGTCATTATAAAGTCGTTAGAGAAGTAAGTAGTCAACGTCGAGAAGTTTAAGACAATAATTATACTCAATCCTTTCGAAAGTCATTAGTACCACACAAAGGAGAGTCTCGGGGCCCACGGACGAGTATCGAACCAATCCGGGTCCATTTATGAAAGTTGGAGACCTTATCCATTATAGAATCTCCACGAACGTTTCGAAGCGATCCGAGCTCGTCTATGAAAGTTACGATTGTTCGTAGTTACGAAACCTTTTAAAAGCAACATTCTTTATGCAAAACTTGAAATCCAACTATACAAAAGACTTATGAACCATAGTTTGACAATATGAAAGAACATTGACATCCGAAGTAAACAAGAATCGTATACGGCTCGGATCTTAAGAGTGGAGTTACCCAGAGACTCGTGTTCTAGCCTACATACAATCAAGACATGCCAAGAGAAAGAAAAGTTAGGCTTTACATACCTCGTCCGCTTCCTAAATTAATCCAAACTTACTTCGTGGCTTCTCCAAAATCTACAATAACATCATTAGATGCCAACCATTAGTCATACACACTTAGGAATCTAATTCTAGGCTAGCACTTTATTTACAAAAATTTAAAACATCTCATCTGTAAATTCAACATCCCCGAGATTACAACTCGGCTAAGTCTTCAACAACAATACCAACAACCATTCTAACAACATCAATAATTAATTCAAAAGGCATCTTACCATCAATAACTCTTTTCTACATATTTGACGACATTCCATTTTTATTCAACTCAACCACTTACATTCAAACCAATAGCAACGCTTATACATTCAAATACTAATCCGAGTCTATACAAACAATATTCAAGAACATTTTAAACGATTCACACAATATTTCAAACCACCCAAATATCACTCCAACTCACCGAATTCCCCTCCAAACCGAGAACAATCCAACACACATTCTTCTCCTCCAAATTCATAAATTACGCCACTAATCCACGCATTAACAATGCCATTCTCATACATACAAAAATTACATTAAAAACTCACTAACTTCCAAATCAGTCCACAACTATACAACATCCATTTGAATCATTAAACTTGCATTTTTCGACATAGAATTGCGACAACAACCAAAATGCTAAAGAAAGTTAATTCATGCTTTGTTATGAAACTTGACCTACATTCGGCCAACTACACACACACACACATTGATGATTATCTTCCATTCCAACACACTACAACAACACTAGGCATGTTACATAGAACTTAGTCCATCACCCCAACACAACAACACACACACGGCCCAAATACCATGCCTACGGCTTCAACTTCACATGCAAATTTTTCATGAACTTCATCCATTTTGGCATACTAAAACACACATAAACCATTTATAACACCTAAAAACAAGATAAAACTCACCTTTCTTCTTAGTTCTTCACTTGGCCAAGGTTGAGAACTTGCATGAACCAAGGATTTGTTGCCCAAACAATTGCTCCATGTTGTTTAGCACCATGATCCAAAGAGTAGAAAACCTAGAAAGAATTACTTTTTTTTTCAAGCTTCCATGGCTTCATTTTTGCCACCCATGGCCGAATAGGCTTTCTTTTCTTTTTTTGGTTCTTCATTTCTCTGTGAATTGGAAAAGATGACAAATATATTGACTAGTCATCCTCTTATATTTATATAAAACCCCCAACAAATATTGCACACTTGTGCCACTCATGAATTTAACTAATCAAATTTGGCCAAATTTTGTGGGAGGCCTGAAGTCATGTGCATAGCCACACGCCCTTTTTTATTTCATGAACATTGAATTTTCAACTCTTCACTTTTTCAAATTTCATGAAATATTAGTTTCCATAATTTCACTTTTAACCCCAAATTTTCCTTAATATTCCATTCCAACAAAATAACAAGCAACTTATGCCTTAAAATAAACTCGATGGTCAAAAATCTCAACCTCGCTTCCCGGACTAGTCTTGTCCTTAACTTTTCACGGTTAGCTCGGAATATCCTAATGTACAAAAATACGGGATATAACATCCTCCCCCCCTTTAGAACATTCGTCCCCGAATGTTAAACTAACCGTGTAGGGTCTTATAGGCACTTTGGGGGAGTCCTTTTCCTAGCTGTCACATACAGTTCATTACCCACTCAACATGACCCGTTAAAGAGTTCCAACGACTAGAAGATATAGGAAGTACATGGGGATACTCATTTTTTCATTCATTCCCTATTATTATTCCGTCACCATATCTTAACGGAAACCACATCCTTAATACATAACATTCTCGCTTGCCGATCCAGTGTAATCATGGGTTGTTTCCCGTAAAACAATTTTTCTATCTCTTAGATATCATCTATAGGAGATACCCTGGAGGGTCGCCTATACCTTTACGAAACATTGGTATGTGGGGGACTGGACGCGCGCCTTCTGTCACACCCTGATCTTATTAGGGTGTGATGGACACCCGACCCTTACTTAGGGCCGAACGAACCCTCGCATTCTTCCGCATACGTAATCACGCCAAACTTTTAAACCAAATGAGATAAAATACATAGCAAAATTTTTTCAGAAATATTCTTTCTCATATCCTTCAAATCGAACAAATTTATAATCATACAAAATTCAATACATAATACGGACCGACATATCGGCTGACGAAGCCACTTACAGACCGACAACCAATACCCACGACGCTTTGCAAAGTCTCTAACATACATCCGAAATCATAATAAACAAACTCGACTTGGCGACCCCTTCGGGAGAATGGAGCTTGCCATCTCTTTGAACACCTTTCTATACTAACTTGGCTAAATGGGAGTACACACGTGGCATGAAACGCACCCCGAAGAACGAGGGGTCGAGTACGGAAAAATGTGCGAGCATGTAAGGCATGCAATACGAAAACGAACCCAATCGAAACAAAGAGGACTAAAAGATAAGTACATTAGTCAAAAATACCGGATGCTTATTTTTCGGACACAAATCGGACATACGTCTATAGATCGGAAGGAGTACGAGAAGGTAAGTGAGTCGACGGAGTACTAAAATGCTTATTTTACAATTACGGATCGCATGTCGAAAGAGGTGCGAGAAAAATACGAGCGCACCGGGTGATGTCATACGTCGGACGGAGTGCGAACGTACGAATGTTCGGACGAGGTCATATATCGGACGGAATATCGAACGTACGGAATGCTCGATGATATCATATATCGGACGAAATACGAACGTACGTATAGAGCTATATCTTCCCGGACCCCGGATTAGTCGACGTACTCGAATCATATACGATTTAATCAAAGCCGAACATGCATAGAGATATACCGACGTATTCGTAATTAATCGGTGGAGGCATAATAGACGAGCCTTATCAAAATCGAAGTGATGGAGTAAGACATACGAGTCATTATCGAATCGAAGTACATAAAAAACGCGGACCTTATCGAGAATATCAAATATGCATACTTTCGGATCACAAATTATGCATACCGGACCATATATTATCATATACATAAGCATAACCATGATCCCGAACCCTTAGTACGGGACGCGGTGAGCACGACGGGATCATATGCCATCCTGGCCGCCGTCCCCATATCATCGGATGATATATAACATAAACGACCGACGCCTATGAGGGACGCGGTGAACAATGTAGTGGAACCCACGCGATAACGAACCTGGCCGGGACGCGGTGAATCGGTATCGTGGATACGGAGAACGTAACGCACGATAACGGACGCTGGCCGGGACGCGGTGAACGGATACATTGAGCCTTGCACGAGCGAGTCGTGAGAAACCATATGCACATAAATCCGGACTCGATGAATACGTACACTTACCGACATTCGATGGCTCGAAAACGAATTTCGGGTTCTTCAAATTAATATCGGGAAGTTATGAGCGTTTTAAATACGAAACCTCTTCGGACTTTTTAAGCGTTCCAAGATCGTACATGAAGAACATTAAGGCTTATAGAGCACGCTCGTATTAGAATACTCGGATCGGAAGACTCGTATCCAGTGACTCATATCCAAATACGCATAGCGAATACTTATATCGTAAATACTCGTATCGGACTTATCATGTCGGATCTTTATACTCATATCGAGTTATCATATATATATATATATATATCCAAAATACCTATATCGAGAATACTTATATCGAATATTTATATCGGAATATTCATATCAAAATACTTATATCGGGTATTTATCGGAATGATCAAATCGAGCGTTTCGTATCGGAATAGTATCAAAATTCTTATGTCGTAGAATGCATACGAATCATAACAATCTCGGAACCATAACCAAAAGTTTCCCTTTAATTCGTACGAAATAGGCCAAATAGAGCAATGTAATTAGGTCTCGGGACATGTGGGCCCACCTCGGATCAAGTTGAGGTGACGTACATAAATTATAAATTTTAGGCTCTATGGAGCTTCTTGTGAAAAGTCTTAGGGTAGTTCGGTTCCATTTATGAAAGTTATAGATGTTTAAGTTATTTTTCTTAATAAAATGTAGAATGTTTAATTCAATTGTGTTGAATGAAAAAAGGGCCAAATTCAAACTCGGATTTCTAAAGTAGAATCGTCCCCGAGACTTGTAATCAAGCCTATTACAACTAGGACATGCCAAAGAAAGAAGCGGGTAAGCCTTACATACCTTATTTGTCTCTTATGACTTCTCCAAATTCAAATCCCGTTTCCTCAAAATCTACAATTGGTCATATTTACCAAATATTAATCACAAAGCTTTAAGAATTCAATCTTAATCAATACTTGTCTTAATCTTTCAAATAAATTTGCTTATATTCGCAAGAATTTCGGCGGCATTTCCCGTAAATACACCATCCCGAGATACAACTCGGCCACATTATTAACAACAATTCCAACAATTATTCCAACAACACTTACAATACTCATAATGATTCCATACCACCCGAATCCTCCAACTTCAACAAAACAATATCACCAACACATTTTTATCTTCCAAATTCATAAACTTCCTCGACAATACACACATTAGCAACATTATATTCATAAATAAAGAAACAACACCAAAATCATATTGGCCTCCAAATCAGCCCATAACAATTCCAACATCAATTTAAGTTATCAAACTCTCATTCCCATCATAAAATACATAACAACGACAATCAAATTACTACATAGAAATTTGTTCATCTTTCCTACACAACATATACACCACATGGCCAAGCTCCAACTTTTACAACTTGACTAAAATCATCACTCTTTCATTGTCAACATAGAACTCACAACACCAACTACTAAAACACTAAATAAACAATTGAATCATTGCTCCTACACCACACATGCACACGGCTACATCACCACATACACGGCCACATTCTCAACACAAAGTTTCATGAATTTCATTCATTTTTTTTACATACCACAACATATACAACCATCCATAACATATAAGAGAAGGTTAATTCTTACCTTTTTCCTTGATTCTCTTCTTGTCTTGAATCATGAACTTGCAACCAAGAGTAACTTTCTTGCTATAATAATTATACCACGTTGAAGAGGACCCTCAAATTAGTAGGAATTCAAGAAGAAATAAATTTTTTTGCTCAAGATTTCCCATGGTCCATTTTTCCTCCATATGGCCGAAAGTCTCCATGCTCTTTCTCTCAATTTTTTTTGTTTCTTGAGCCTTCCAAACTTTGGAATGAAAAATATGATGAATTCTTCCATGTGATCCCATATATTAAAAGGTCATGTGCATGGCACATGCCCTCTTCTAGAGTTTTCTTAAATGGTGGCAAAAGATGACTTATTTGTCATCTTTTCTTATTCTTTTTTTTTTCTCCTTTCTAGAATTTTGTGAAATTACCATTTTGCCCTTAGTCTTTCCTCAATATTACTAGTTTGCCCCTAGCCTTCCACATTATTTCCATTGGCCATTTTACAAATTTCTCTTTTTACCCTTGGCCTTTCCCAATATTTCCATACTAGTAATATTCATAACAACTTGCAAATTAAAATAGCTTCAGAAAATGGTCTTTCCCTTAACTTCTCGCAATTATCTCGAATTATCCGAACGTACAAAAGTACGGGCTATAACACCTTTAATTCAGGTGGTAGGTCTAACGTATACTTAAAAAGACGTCTTGCACCTTTACGGTCGATACGATAAAGATCTAACATATCTTCGAACCGAGCTTCCCTTTCTCGTCGAATCTCATAGCACCCTTCGGTGTGACACTGGTTATTCTTGATTTAGATGAATATGATAGGCACCCGACCCTTACCTGGCCGAGCGAACCCCGCCGACTAACGTAACACTCATGACCACACCGGGCCCACAAAACAAACATACACACGATATGAAAATTTTCGTAAACAAACATGCCTTTCGTTTTTTTTTTCAAACCAAATAAAATGTGCAATCGTATGAAACCGTAATGTAAGGCATATGAGAACTTCGGCTTATATATTGTCAAGCCACATCGGTAGCATAATGTCTAATATGTACAAAACACACCCTTACATAGCCATTACAAATGCTAGTAAAACATATCGTACGCTCGACACTTTGTCTGGGCAAAGTCTCTATCATAACCGAAACACCATACAAAGGACTCGACCCCAAGAAGACCGTGGAGGAAACGGAGTCGCCAATCCGACCGGAGCCTCTTCTGCTAACATCACCGACTCATCCGGGTACCGCGTGGCATGGAAACGTGTGCCCCCGAAGAAAGGGGGTCATGACGAAATATGTACCGAGCATGTAAAGGCATAGCATACATCAAACGAGGTCTTAAATCGAAGTTGGGAAATACAAAAAGTGAAGTTGTAACAACCCAAGCACTTACAA
>NW_026720745.1:0-23417 GCF_029784015.1 Lycium ferocissimum
ATTTGGGCAGATTTCTACATATTTGATGCTCATTTAATCTAATCAACACAATTATAAACACAAAATTATGTATCTTTGTGGCAAAGATTATGGTTTTGCAATTTAGGTAAATATATCGGGGCGGGAATATTTCACGGGATAACAAGTTAGAGGGAAGACCAAATTTTAATTGTGAGGGTAATTGTTTCTTGACCATTTCTTTACATTGCCAATAAAAAGCACTTTTTCTCGGTCAAAGTTAAATTGCCGCGGTGTATTTGTGTTTACGGAATAAATTAGCGACAATTAGTCTATAGCCATTAAATAATTGCCACTAAAAGTCTTATTTGTAGTAGTGAATGTCTTACGTCCTACAGAATGCTAGAAGCTCATGACTACCAAAATTCTTAAGATATTATTGATAAAAGCCCTTCATAGTGATGATGATAATGATGGTGATGATGTTACTTTTACTTACAATAAATACGTATATAGTTATTTTATGATACAGAGCTTATGTAGCCAGGTATGATATCTATTGCGCACGCACCACTTCAGATGGGTATGGACAACACCGATTTTGATGAGGTTGGGTACGGAAAACACCGAGCCTTATAGGGCTGGGTATGGGTGATACCGATCCTACATGGTCGGGTATGGTATAGCATATGTATATGTATGAAATGTTTCCTTTAGAGAAAGGTTAAGTTTGCATAACAAACGTCTTAAGAAGTGTATGAGGTATAAATAATTCACTTTATCTTATGTTATCTTCATGCTTTCATTATGTTACTATTCATACCTTACATACTCAGTACATTCTTCGTACTGACGTCCTTTTGCTTGTGGACGTTGTGTTCATGCCTGGTGGAGACGGGGAGACGGACGGACCTATAGGCTGCCGTCGGTGATTGCATAGCAGTGCACCTTTTGATCCGGAGGCCAGTAGTTGGTATTATTCATTTTGTGTACATATTTGAGCATGGCGGGGTCCTGTCCCGTCTTTACGATATTACATACTCTCCATAGAGGCTCGTAGACAGATGTGTATAGCTAGGTATTCCATAGCCTTATTGGTTCACATTTTGTATATCATTTTGATAGCCTTGCCGGCTTTTATATACATACATATATATATATATATAACGATATTACATACTCTCCATAGAGGCTTGTAGACAGATGTGTATAGCTAGGTATTCCGTAGCCTTATTGGTTCACATTTTGTATATCATTTTGATAGCCTTGCCGGCTTTTATATACATATATATATATGGGCATAGTATTGATGTTTATATAAAGGTGCCTATGTTCGGAGGAACTTGTGTCTTTTTAGTTGTGATGATTAAGAGTTAGCCATGTGGCTCACCGAGTTATGATTATGAAAAGTATGTTGAAAGGTGCTCTGTAGGTTAACTCCGGGTGCCCGTCATGGCCCTCCGATTGGATCGTGATAGTGATATTGCAGTTCAGCCTTTCAAGTAGGTTACGGTTTACCCTATGGTGAGACTTCGTTTTGCGAAGCATATATTTAGACGATATTGTCGGAGAAAGCATGTAAACTTTTTCGTATGAAGTTGAGTTGGATATTGTCTTAGGTTGGGCCCTGTTGTGTGATTTGGGTTAGCCACCCCGTTGTGTTGTGACTTATCTTGCTGTATTGTTATTGGCTTGATGCCACGTGGAAATAGTAGATATTGAAGACTATTGATATATCTTGATTATGACATTGTAGTATCTTACTTGTTGACGTTTGATACGAGGATAGTGTTATATATGGCTTGTGTAGCCTTTCATGATAGTGTAGTAGCTTACTTGTTGACGTTTGATACAAGCATAGTGTTCTATATGGCTTGTGTAGCCTTGTCATGATATTGTAGTATCTTACTTGTTGGCGTTTGATACGAGGATAGTGTTCTATATGGCTTGTGTAGCCTTTTCATAATATTGTTGGCGCACCTATGCGTGATACTTGTGATATTGATCTGATTATTGACATTGAAATCATACATTGCACGCATTCTCATCCTTCATGATATACTGTTGATACACTGATGATACTTGAAAACCGTGATGAGTACGGGCTCAGTTGGATGAGAGTGACGTGAGGATCGATATCCGATGGCTGTCCCAGAATCGAGGTTGTGCATAGCTATTGCCGAGGTTTTTTTCGAAATCATGAGGTAGCAGTTGCCGAGGTTTGTGCTGAAGTCATGAGGTACATGGACTTTGCAGGTCCCCCATGGGTTGTGCTACCGAGATGTCAATATTTTTGTCTGGAGTACATGTGTGCACAACATTGCATTGCATTCTCATTCCATACATTATTGCATTGCATTGCACCATGGCTTTTATTGTGATATTTTTTTTTTATGTATTTGTGATATACGGATTCGGACTAAGTATTTGAGACTTGGCACATTTGGGTTTAGATGCTAAACATAAGTGATGATGTGTACTTGGATTTTGGCTCGTATTTGACTTATACCTTGTTGATTTACCTGCATATCTTACTTTATTGACTTGATATGTGTTAGCTAAGCTTGGTAGGCCTATGATACCTACCAGTACTTGTTGTTTATACTGATCTGCATTTGCTGCATTGTTTTATGAATGCAGAGTTCTAGGTAGGATCGACCTTTGCTTCTCGTGGCTGACCTTTGTGCGAGAGTTGCTGCTGAGAGCCTTTCAGGGTGAGCACGGAGACGTCCACCGCCTTGGAGATTCTTTCCTTATTTTATGTCTTATATTGATATTCCGAGACATATTCAGACTTTGATGTATTATTCATAATTCCAGACTCGTAGATGTTAGTTAGTTGCTCTTGTATGGTTAGACCAGACTCTGGGTGGATTTGATGTATTTTCTACTTCTGCACATTTCTATATGATTATCGTCAGACTTACGTGATTTCTGTCTCTTCCACTTATCTATTTATTAATTCATGTTTTTGAGATTGTTGGGATAAGGGTTTGCCTACCGAGGTGGGAAAGGTAGGTGCCCGCGCGACTTAGCTAGATTGGGTCATGACACCCTATTTTCAGGAATATATATTGCAGAAGCACATGATTGTCATGCCCCGAACCATGGCCTGGGTGTAACACGGCACTCGATGCCTTGCTGCATGTGACCGAGCGAACCACATGGCTTGCTAAATCAACATGGGGCATGGCGGGTGCGGAATACTCTTTAAAACATAGATAGTCTGAATAACATGATTCATCATAATACTAATGAAGATACTATTTAAACATGATGCGGAAATTGTCTGAAAATATAATAAGTACTGAGCCAATACTAGCTATATGACTCTAAACATCTGACATGACATAACTGAACTAGTCTATAAAACCTCTGACATGGATCTGACTGCTAAACCGTTTACCAAGACAAGGCCCCCAGCATACCTTAACTGCATAACTAACATGAAGTAAATAAAGATAACACCCCAAACGAAATGGGGCTCACCAATATACGATACCGGCAAAGTCCTAACAAGCAGATCCGTCGTCTTATAAATCAATACTTGCATCGTAAATGCAGGCCGCCGGGAAATAAAAGGGGATGTCATCATATTTGAATTGTACTGGTATGTAAGGCAAACGAATGAAATAAACATGGCATATAAAGTAATAAGAATTGAAATTGAAACTGTAAGATAAACATGAACATGAGCATCATCTGACATATATATATATAACATGAGTAAAACATTTTAAGTGGGAGAGCCTTAGTATAACCGACATATAACCACCACGTGAGCACGTGGCGTCTGATCTCTGCCCGATCAGCTAAGCCATCTTGTACCTTGCCGGGGTACAAGACATGAACATGACATGAATGGATCCAATAACCCACAATGGGTAAACATGAAGGAATCGTCCTAACTGGGCGGAGCGATCCTTATCCTACACTGGCATACGTAGTTTTAGGCCTTTTGAGCCTTCTCAATAATCTAAGCAACTCCCAAAATATGAACATGGATATAATTGGCTTAGAAGCCCATGAATTACATAAACATGATTATAAACGTGATTCGTAAATGTGACATAGATATATGATATAACTTGTATAAAAACATGGAAGCATAGAGAAATTGGTGAAAATAAGCATAATAGTTCATATCTTGCATTTAAGAACCCATGAAATGCAAAGCATAGGTGTTCATGGATTACAAACGGATTCTCAATAACCAAAAATGAAATATCAAGAATACAATAACGAATTATAAATACAAACATGGTATAGCATGATACTTGTAACTTGGGGTCATATGACTTAGAATAAAAAACCCTAGGTTAAGAACAATGAATTTCTGTTCAGCATTCATGGATATTGGTTAGGATTTACTTGAAAGGCTTGGAATAGGCTTACCTTGGTGTATTTTAATGGTAGGAGAAGAAAACCTTCGTGCTAGGGCTTGGGAAAGTGAAAAATAGAATTTGGAACTGAACCTGTGTATTTCTACTTTTTGCTGCATCGACACTTATACGGTCCACTTATACAGCCCGTACTTAAACGTATGGCCCATATAATGTGGTCGTACTTCAAATGGTCAAATTCCAAAAACTAGGATTTTTTCGTGCCTTCGATACGGACAAAAAGTATGACTGTATTTATTTATACGGTTGGTAATACAGCCCGTATAATTTTATATGGTCCGTATAACTGGGCGTAAAATTGAGAATTCACTTTACCATATGAGGCAAATGAAATGAATTTAATTTTAACACTCCGTCTACGGTTTTCTAGGTCCTGAATCATGAACATTGCTTAGTTTGAAGGTACGAGGTGTTACAATATCTACCCCTTGGGTTCATTCATCCGAATGATGGTTTATGGTTAAGAATGCAACTGGATATGGCTTGAGTACATGAACGTGAAGAAACATGACTTGGAACATGAGGACTGGGAAAACATGACATCGTTTCATGAAAACATGAATGCAGGGACATGAGACATGAATACTAAATACATGAATGTGAACGTGAAATATGAGGCATGAATACGTAAAGGACACGACATGAATATAGAGGGCATTTACCTTGAAAGGTGTTACACCTCGTAGTTTCGTCCGTTGACATTCGTTAGGTGTTAGTTGTCCTAATCATGGAAACTAGAGTTACCTTCTAGGATATATGAGATTATATGTTCCCATATTATGGTTATGGGGGTTTAAGCCCATGAAATAATCTATGGAAGGACTTGAGGACAAGCAAATTAAGTAATGGAGTTTGTCGGAACTTTGGGAAAACTTGGCAAAAATTTTAGACAGGATTTTAGTCCAAATGGGGAGAGGTATATCTCCTAGAACATGAGGATTTTTGGTGTGTTTATTTTATTCAAATTGAAGTTCATTGTGTCTAGTTTCTAACACAACAAACCGTTCGTCAATGTGATATCGGAGGAAAAAGTTATGGGTGTTTTAAGACGGTATGCGGGCGAAAATTTTGACGGAACCGGTTTGACGGCCGCGAGGCCACGACGGACCGCAAAAATTCTGCGGCCCATCAAATTGCACCACCCGGCGTAAAACGATCCATGATGAGACATAATTATTTGGGCGAGTTCTATGGAGCATTTTGACGGCCCGTCAAAATGGGCGCTGGATTGCCCGATGGGATTTTAAGTTACGCTTTATATATTTCATTCCACTTCATTTGGACATTTTATTTTACCAAATCAGATCCAAAAGCTCTCCAAAAACCCTTTCTTGACTCCATAAACTAATCCAAGCCAAAATCGAGGGGGATATTAAAGATCAAGAGGCAGAATCAAGGTATCCATGTGTTAGAAGTCTTGCTAGGGTTAGTAGACTTCAAGAATTCTTTGGATATTGAAGCTAGGGTTTTTATATAAGTTGATAGCTTGCTCCAAAGCTCATTCTTATGAGAGAAAAGGTTGGTTTTCATGCTTACTTCATGTTATCAAGAATGTTTAGTTGTTGAACAACTTGGGTAGAAGGAGAAAGTAGAAGATGAGTTCTAAATGTAGTTTTTATGACGTTTTTGAGTAGTAAGCTAACTTGAGTTATGATTCTTAGTATTATATGGATATAATCTTGCTATAGAAGGTAATAATGATGATGAGAAAGTGTTCTATGAAAAATATGCAAAGGGTTGGTGTGAAGTTGTTAGTGTAAGTTGAATGTGAGAATGAATATGGAAGACTTAATGGAATGTGACTACGTGATTATGATATTGTAGATGTTATTATGGTTATTTGGGAGTTTTGTAATATGGTGGAAGTCGATGAAATAAGAGAAATGCTGCCCAATTTTCGTTAACTCATGAATTGTTCTAGTTTGGATTTAAGTGTATCTTTAAGGCTTAACCAAGGTATGAATCCTTTTACATGTAGATCTTCCAAACTTGAAGACAGCGAGGTATGTAAGGCTAACCCTTCTTTCATTAAGGCATGGTCCCATTGCTAAATACCTTCATACGAGTTCTATAGCGTCTTCCAAATGACTTCATTCCTAGAATCGTTAAGGCTCATCATCCTTGATAAATCTCATGATACCATTGGTCCCATCCTATGATAGTTGATACTCTAAGGAAAGATATAATGAAAATGATGATGACGATCATAATGTTGAGAACGTGTATGTGCTTATATATATATATATATATATATATATATATATATATATATATAAACCTGAGAGCTTACATGGCCGGGTATGATATCTATCGCGTACACACCATTTGGAGTTGGGTACGGATAACACTGAGCCTTGGTAGGGCCAGGTACGTATAACATCGAACCTCATCATGGACGGGTATGTAAGACATCGAACCTCTATGGTCGGGTATGATACTACTGCAAGTATAAATGTATGAAATGGAAGGTTCCCATTAGAAAGGGGATAAGTAAATACGATGAACAACGCTAGAGGTATAAATGGCTTCATTATCTCATGACCTCTCTATCTTATGTTATTTCTTACGTTTCTATTATGATGTTGATCATGCTTTACATACTCAGTACATTATTCGTACTGACGTCTTTTTGTTTGTGGATGCCGTGTCATGCCCGCAGGTGGACAGGGAGATAGAATTGACCTGGGCGCGTTGTTGCATAAGCGAAGCTCCATTTGATTCGGAGGCGGCTTTTGGGTACTATTTTTTTATATATGGGCATGGAAGGGTCTGTCCCGTCCTTATGATGAAGTTTCATGCTCTTCTTAGAGGCTTGTAGACAGTCATGTGTAGTAGATGTCTTTTAGCCTTGTCGGCTCATATTTTGTGTATGATTTTGTTAGCCTCGTCGGCTTGTGTATATGGACATGGGCATTGTCGTTGATGATATATATATATATATATATATATACGTGTAGTTGCCCGATGTGAGTAATATTATGGATGTATAGAAATCACGAGTAGGTCATGTGGCTCACCTAGATGGGAATATAAATGTACGATAAGAGGTGCCCGGGTGGGTTAGCACCGGGTGCCCATCATGGCCCTCCGGTTGGGTCGTGACAAAAGGTCTCTGCTTGCTCCTCAAACAAATGAGGATATCTGGATTTCATGTCTTCTTCGGCTTCCTATGTAGCCTCTTCAACTTTCTGACTCCTCCACCTTTACTGAGGCAACTTCTTTAGTTCTCAACTTATGAACCTGATGATTAAGAATGGCTATGGGGATGTCTTCATAGGTTAAACCATCCTTAACCATTATAGTGTCAGCAAGAACAACCAATGACGGGTCTCCCACACACTTCCTTAACATGGATACATGGAACACTAGGTGTACCAAAGGAAATTCTTGTGGAAAATCGAGCTCATAAGCCATTTAACCAATCCTTCGCAGAATTCTGTATGGCCCAATATATATGGGACTAAGTTTTCCTTTCTTTCCCAATCTCATCACATCTTTCATAGGTGAAACCTTTAAGAACACCCAATCATTAACATGAAACTCTAAGTCTCTTCGCCTCACATCCGTATAGGACTTTTGGCGGTTCTGAGCGGTTCTCAAATAGTCCTGAATCAACTTGACTTTATCCATAGCCTTTGATAGAAAATGCGTCGGCCCCCGACAACCAACTTCGAACCATCCGATGGGTGATCTACACCTTCGTCCATCTGAGCTTCAAATGGTGCCATCTTGATACTAGCATGATAACTATTATTATAAGCAAATTCAATTAGAGGCAAATGATCATCCTAATTACCTTTAAAGTCTAAGATAGATGCCACAACATGTCCTAAGAGGGTGCGAATAGTGTGCTACTTCTGCACATACTGTACGGAGATGGAAAGCGGTGCGAGGCTAACCTTAGTACCTAATCCTCTCTAAAAGGATTTCCAAAAGTTCATTGTTAGCGAGCACCATGATCTGAAATGATGGACACTGCGGTCCCATGTAATCTCACAGTTTCATAAATATATAAATTGGCATAATCTTCTGCTGAATCGGTGGTCTTGACTGGCAAAAAGTGTCTTTGATTTAGTAAGTCAATCCATATTTATCATCTCCCATTTCTAAACAGGAATATCAATATTCTGAGCCAACCCACCAGGCCTCTGGTGCTAGACTTTCACTTGCTGACAATCCGGACACTTGGCCACAAAATCTACTACATTCTTTTTCATATCATTCCACTAATAAATCTCCTTGAGGTCATGATACATCTTCGTGGAACCTGGGTGAATGGAATACCTGGAATTGTGAGCTTCTGACATAATTTGCTATCTAAGCCCATTTACAACTGGAACACATAATTTGTCTCGGTACCACCATACCCCCTTGGTAAAAAACTGTTAACGTATGCTTATGAATCCCCTCCTTCAGCTGTAATAAGAAGGGATCACTAAACTAGTCCCGACCCAAATCGGAGGGTCATGATGGACACTTAGGCCTAACCTGCCGAGCACCGCTAATCATACTTCCATATCATAATCATAAACAAGAGTGGAACTCAAGGGTAATTAGATGAAAATCTGCTAAATCATAAGAGAAATATGCTGAAAAAAGGATGAGCCCGAAAAGACATACTATATGACTATGCTGGACAAAATTGTGCAAGCTGACAAGGCCATCACGAAATACTATACAACAAAAATATAGGCCCAGGGGGGCCATACAGTGTCTAACTTGTCATGACCCATCCTGGTAAGTCATGACGAGTGCCTGATCCCTAATGACCAAAAACCCCTATACTCGTACCTGGATAACAAGGGCCCACAAATCACTCACTCTGAACTATACTAACTCATGAAAGGATGACATCATGAACTCTGTACAAACTGTACTCATATATATATATATATATATATATATATATATTGAAAGAACGGTGTAAAGCCGACTGGCCGCTATATATGTTGTACACAAAAGAATTGGAGCCAGCACGGGGCTACATCATCCGTCAAATACATACCACTCTCTAGGACTCTTTAATAGAATAGAAAAGCTAAGAAAGGATGAGAAAAGAACCCCCGTCATACCTATATGCATATACATCCCAAAGAATGGCATATAAAATAGGCTAACGACTTCGAATCAAATGGAGCGCACCAACACTGCGAGTAAAGGTTCTGCGGCGGGAACCACAATGCGTCTGCACATGCGTACGTACGGGCATGATGCGTCCCCCGAGCAATAGGGAGTCGGATGAACAATGTCTGCGAGTATGTAAGGCATAAGAACATTAAGTACATAAGAATCATGAGAGATATCTGAACATGAAAGCTATATCTCCATCTCAAAATGCATCTGTAACTGAACGTCTGGAACATCTGTATGACATAAAGTGCCTCGCAGGCTGTATGATATGCATAGGTCATAATATAACTGTTAGTGCTGTGGAATGTACAACCCGATACATATCCCATACGTTAGTGCCGAGGAACGTACGACCCGATCCATATATCATATAATAGTGCCGAGGAACGTACGGCTCAATCCATACATCATCATCATCACTGTGCACCGGCTAATCAGGTGGTAATGTGTATACAATGCCTATCCCTTTCCCCATACCCCATATACATATAATATACGCGTATATAACGCCTTCTGGTCATAGGTCAATGTGCATATATATAATTGAATGCAATGCATGAACAAGGCGAATACATACGACTCTCGAAGTGACATAAGGTCATCTACCTCCGATGAATCTTTTGAGCTAACATCATCGGTGACCCGTGAACAAAGGAACAATCATAGCGGGATATAGGAACATCAAAAAGAAGTACTCCTAGTACTTCTAAGAGTAAATAATATGGAAGCTCGTTTACTTGCCGATTGGTTCATATCATAAGATCATGCCAAAATGAAAGAAGGGACAGCCTTAACATACCTTAACGTCTCCTCAATCACTTGACGTTCTCCTTCCAAGCTCGCAAAGTCTACATTCAAGAGGAGTTACACTAAGGTTAGGTCTAGAAGACACTACTTAAGTTCCAACTAGCGTAATTAACGAATTAACAAAATTTGGGCAGCATTTCCTCTGTTTTATCGACTTTTGCTATATCATAAAATAGCTCCCAATCAACAATAACACTATCATCACTTCCATAACCAAGAGACTTCATTTAATGCCCAAAATTCCTTTTCATAATCAACACACAACAATAATTTCAACACAACTCTATATAGACTCGTACCACACTTCCTCATCATCATTATTACCATTCATAGCAAGATATAAATACTCTAAAAATTACAACTCAAGTCAATTTAGTACTTATAACATCATCAAACCCGCGTTTAAGCTTCCTCTCATGCTTTCTTTCCCTCAAACAAGTTGATTACAACAAAATATTCTCAACAATATGAAGATAGACATGAAAACTAACCTTTTATCACATAGCAATGAGCTTTGGATCAAGTTACCAACTTGAATGAAACCACTACTTCAACACGAGGAATTCTTGAATTCTACAAACCAGTAGTAGTCTTCCCGGACACTTGAATCTCTTGATTCTTGCTATTTTATCTATGATCTCTCTTGGGTTTTGTGTGGATATGCTGGAGGAAGGTTCTAGAGCTTTTCAAGACTTGGGGAAATGTAGGAAATGAAATAAATGAACAAGTGGTGGTCTTATATAACAAAAAAGAAATCTGGCCCGACCCGGATCTATGGCCAATTATACTGTTCGTATAAATGGCCCGTGTAATCCCACCAGAGAGTCACCCATTTTGGAATTATTTTACGGAGGGGGGGTCAGCCAATTATACTGGCCGTATAAATTATACGGTCCGGACAAATAGGCGTACAATCCTTTTTTTTTCCTCGAAACTTATTCTCGTCGATTCGTTCAGCCCCCAATCATTCTGGAATCTTATTGGAACTTGCATAACACTTTATTAACCATATTGGGGCCCTATAGCTCCCCCTCAAGACATTACTAAAAATCATAGCTCACGTGACGCGAAACCTTCCCAAACATGATTTACATTCCACTTCGTTCAACTTAGTTTCACTAATTCATATGGCTTCAAAATCTTATGGTACGCGCTTAAAGTCATCAAATACTCTCCTTAATCTCATAAGGACTTCATGTTCACCTAAGCTCGCGTTGGTCTACTCGTAATGAAACAATCCAAATCTCCGAGATGTAACATTCTCCTCCCTTTAAGAACATTTGCCCTTAAATGTTAGGCTCTTGGGAATTCTACAAAAAAATTTCCAGGGTTTTCCTTGTAATATGACACTACCATCCTGTCACAGCAACCCAAAATATATCACCTCACTAGGCAACAAAAACAATAACAACTATGGCTACACACACGACGAAGAAAGCATCAAATAAAACATTACATACGAGGATAATGGTGTCTGCGCGAGTCTCCTCTAGAGATAGAAATAAATGTGGGTACCTTAACGTATGTTCTTCCGGCACACATGTCATTTCCCCGTATCATTATTTCTCCAAAAGACTTTAGCGAAGCCACAACTTTGGTTTTGAGTCTCGTGCATTTTCACCTGTACGGAATGGCAATTAGAACTTCTTCATAGGACAGTTGCTCGGTGACTCGGAAACATCGTCTAGGTATAATGCCCGATGGATCTCAACGCACACGCTAATCAACGACACGAAAAACCGGATGCACGGACTCCACGCAAAGGTAGCTCTAACTCACATGCCACCTTACCCATATGCGAATAATTACGTATGGTCAATGCCGAGGTCTCAACTTACCTTTCTTGCCAAATCTCATCACTCCTTCATAGGGAAAATTTTCGTGAAACCCGATCGCTTTACTTCAAATTCCAACTTGCATCGTCGATTATGCGTACGGGATTTACGCCGACTCGGAGCCGCTAGCAATCGTTCCTGAATTACTTTCACTTTCTTAACTACTTGCTGCATCAAATCTGGGCCAACTAACTGATCTTCCCCAACATAAAACCATCCTATAGGGGATCTAAATCTCCGTCCATACAAAGCCACATAAGGAGCCATTTGAATGCTGGAATGGTAACTGTTATTATATGCAAACTCAATAAGTGGCAAATGATCATCCCAACTACATTGAAAATCAAGTACACAAGCTCTCGGATATCTTCCAAGTGTACGATATTACGCTCATCTTGTCCGTAGGCGCTGCGGATGAAAAGCGGTACTAAGACTACTTCGAGTCCACCAATCCACCGTACGAAAGGATTTCCAAAAAATTAGTCGCTTTTAACCGTGCCCCTCTATCTAAAATAATGGTTGTAGGAGCACCATGAAGTCATACAATCTTTCTAAGATAGAGCTTTCCATAATCTTCAGCCGAATAGGTAGTTCTGACAAGTAGGAAATGAGTTCACTTTGTGAGCCTATCAACTATGACCCGTATTGAGTCGTAGTCATAGCTGAGTACGGGGAAACCCTATAATGAAATCCACGTTAATTACCTCCCATTTTCATGTCGGAATCTCCATAGCCTGTAATAAACCTCCGGGCTTTTTGCTCTATCATAACTTGCGTGATTTGGACAACGAGCGACGAAACTCCGCTATATTTTTCTTCGTACCATCCCAGGTCAAAAAACTGCTTTGAGATCATGATACATCTTTGTTGTGCCCGAATGGATGTGTTATATCCCGTATTTTGTACGTTGGGGCAATCCGGTTTAACTATGATAAGTTAGGGACAAAACCATTCCGGAATACAAAGTCGGGACTTTTGACCTTCGATTTTATTTTAAGACATAAGTTGTTCATGAATTTGTTGGCATGGAACATTTAGAAAAATTTGGGACCAAAAGTGGCATAACTGAAAGTTGGAAATCATGCATTTTTTTGGCCCTTGGCGGTGTGGACTTGTAAATGGTCCCACGCATTGTGGCTAATTTTAATTGGTCCAACACATGTGTGGGCCAAGGACACTTGTTCAACTCATATATGTAAGCACAAAAGATGACTAAGTAGTCATCTTTTTCATTTCCCACACTTAGAAAAAAATCAAGAAGTTGAAGAACAACAATAGCAACCATTCGGCCAAGAACAAGAAAAACCAAGTCCAAAATTAGCCATCACAAAAATATTTCCTTGGTGAAAATCCACTAATTGGAGGTCCCTAGTTAACGTGGAAGTGTTGTTAGAGCGAACAAACCATCAGTTTCATCAATCGCAAACCCTAGCCTAGTTGTGAAGTTGAAGAAGAAAGGTAAGATTTAATCTTGTTTTATGTGTTGTGGATGATGTGTGCATGTTGTAGTATGCCAAAATAGATGAAAATCATGAAATATGGCATGTTGGAGTTGAGGCCGTGTGTGTAGTGTATGGCCGTGTAGGTGTGTGTGTTGTGTTGTGTTGAAGTAATGAATTAAAGTCTAGTTAGCATGTTTTGATTGTTGTAGAGTGAAGAAAAGAATGAGAATCATCAATATATGTATATGTGTAGTGTTGGCCGAATATGGGTCATATTATATGACAATGAATGAATTAATTCTATTTAGTGTTGTCGATTGTTGTCGTTACGGATTCTACGTGGAAATGAGTTTAATGACTCAAGATTGATGTTGTAATTGTATGGGCTGATTTGGAGGATAATGTGCATTTAATGTAATTTTTGTATTTATGAGAATGACACTGTTGGGAGTGTGGATTGTTGGTGCAAATCATGATTTGGAAATGAGGAATGTGTTATAGTTGAGGTTAAGGGTTCGGGGGGCAGATTTCGGGTGAGTTGGAGTATTTTGGGATGTTTGAAATATTGTGTGAATTGTTTGAAATGTTCTTGAATGTTGTTGGATTATGTAGAAAGCGTATTTAATGCTAGAATTCGTTTTGAATGGATTATTGATATTGCTAGGTTGGTTGTTGGTGTTGTTGTTGTTGATTTGGCCGAGTTAAATTCTCGGGGTTAATTTTATTTACGAGGAAATCTTTTGCCCAAAGTTCAGCAGAATTAAGTGTTAGTTTGGAATTAAATGCCTAAACGTCTATAGCTAATATTTGATATCCGTTGACGTTGTGTAGACCTTGGGGAGCCCGAGGCGTAGGTTGGCATTAGCTTGAGTTGGATTGGCCGAAGACGATCTCGAGGGTATGTAAAGCTACGGCCACTTCCTTCTTTTGGCATGTAGTTACAAATAGGCTATGACACGAGCCTCGAGGAAATTCTGTTCTGATCAAGGCATGTTTATGACTCTTGTTGTTTTTTGGAATTCGTATGTTTGATGAGATGAAATATTGGCCTTATGTCTTTGGAAAATTTGATTTTCGAATGTTGCGTAAAGTTTTGTTTTTAAAAGAATTTCGTAACTACGAACGACCGTAACTTTCACAGAAAGGCTCGGATTGCCCCGATATGTTCGTAGGTGATTGTATGGCGTATGATGAGTATGTTTTCCATAGGCGGGCCCGGCTCGGGTCAACACCCGTCAAGTAGGTCCCTTTGACCTTCCTTTACGTACTCATGATGACTTTTGAACGGATTATGATGTAGTATTATTCGATTTCCAAGTATGGTCATTTTACTTATCTTTTGAGTCTATGATAGTGATTTTATACGTATGGTTACTCGCGACTGCCTTTCTCGTGCGTTACGTGTATCTTTCGGTCGAGTCCGGGCGGGATTACATTGTCGTACGCACTTTGTTATACTCCGGTGTTATCTTGTGTTTGTTATGGTTAACGAACCCTCGCTGAAAGGCGGGTTCCGCTTATATTTGGTGTTATGTATGTATGGCGTTGTGTTATGATGTGTGACGGGGATACGGAGATTTGAAACTTTACGGTGTTACGGCGCCGATGACGGGCGGAGCGACCATATTTTAGCCATGCATGATTTATATTTTGGACATAAACATTTTGGTATTTTGGATATCACTTGCTTTCTGTCACCTACCTTCGATTATGACTCGGTTTGTTTACCGTATCTTACTGCTTTGCATACTCGGTACATATTTCGTGCGGCCCGCTTTCTTCGAAATTTGCGTTTGTGCCCGCGGTCGGACGTACGGTTCGGTGATCCGCCGGTCTAGGACACCCTTTTGCTATTTGGGTGCTCCCTTATTCCGGAGCCCACATTTTGGTATATATCCGTTCGCTGCATATGTATTGGTTTGTTCAGGGGTACGGCGGGGCCCTGTCCCGTCATATGATTCTGTTTGTCTGTTTAGAGGTCTGTGGACATATATGTGGGTTGTGCCTATTCTGTACAGGTGTGTTTGTATGTTATATGTTCTGGGCGATCCCATTCGCCGTGGCAGCCTTGTCGGCTTGCATTTGTACATGTTTTGGGCCGTTGCGCCATTTGATAGCCTTGCCGGCTTCTGATATATATATGTTTGTGTTTGAGATGTGTTTGAGACAGTTTGTGATAATTTGAGACAGCGTCTGATATTTGTATACGCGTAAGCTATCTGTATGTGATTCGGGTTTGATGAATGTGTTTGGGTGCCCAGCTCGGGCACTAGTCACGGCCTACGGGGTTGGGTCGTGGCAGAAGTGGTATCAGAGCAGTTCGTCCTCGGAATGTCTACAGACCGTGTCTAGTAGAGTCTTGTTTATCGGTGTGTTGTGCACCACATCTATAAACAGGAGGCTACAGGACATTTAGGATGTTATCTTTCCTTCTGATCTTAGATCGTGCGATAGAGCTGTGTTATCAGGATGACTCTTCTCTGACGAAATGTTATGTTTTCAGCGATGCCTCCGAGGAAGGCCACAGCTGCCCAGAAGGGCAAGTCTACAGCAGTTGGTGAGACCAGCCAGGCCCGGAGAGTTACCAGGGCCCGTGCTGAGCCTGTACCTGAGATTGTGCCCCCGACAGCCAGTTCGGCTACACCACCAGTATCAGAGGGGCTTGGAGCAGCGACAGCTGCAGGTCTGGGGGCGGCTCCACCGCCAGCTCCCGAGGTTCGAGTGCCCGAGCCTCCAGCTCCCCAGCCAGGGGCGGAGGATGGGGCCATGCGAGAGGCGGTCCAGTTATTGACCCGATTGGTAGCAGGGCAGGCCCACAGGCACGGAGTAGGGGGTGATCAGGCGGACCGACGTGACAGTTCGAGGGCCCGTGATTTTCTGACATGTAATCCACCAGAGTTTTTAGGTCAAAGCCTGTAGAGGACCCTCAGGAGTTTATCAGACAGATGCTGCGTACATTACGGTTGATTAAGGCGATCGAGATCGAGTCTGTTGAGATGGCATCATATCAGTTGCGGGATGTAGCCGCAAATTGGTATGAGTCCTGGGTATTGTCCAGAGGTGAGGGTGCCCCTCCAGCCGTATGGGGCGAGTTTACTGAGGCCTTTCTGGCCCATTTTCTGCCTCCAGAGCTACGGCGAGCCATAGACAGATTCCTGCTATTGAGACAGAGGGGCAGGACCGTCCGGGAGTACAGTTTGGAGTTCGATTCGCTGGCCAGATATGCGTCCGCTTATGTAGCTGATATGACTGACCGGATGCACCGGTATGTGATGGGTCTAGATCGCTATTTGGTCGATAGTTGTTTGGTGATGGCGGCCCAGCCAGGTATGGATATTGCCCGTGTACAGGCACACGCCCAGGGTATGGAGGACCGGCACAGAGGGCGTCAGCCCGATAGAGATTATGATAGGGGCCAGCCCAAGAGGGCTAGATTCGCTGGGTATTCTGGGGAGTTTCGAGGCAGGCAGCCTCAGCAGCAGCAGAGCAGATATCCTCCCCAGCCAGTACGGAGCACACCCCCACAGTTCACCGGCAGGAGATCAGAGGGTGCAGGATATTCAGGGGCAGGCCAGAGCTCCAGGGTTTCAGGCTCACAGTTGGACAGAGGTTCCAGCCAGTTGAGACCACCCAGACCTCCGTGTTCCCACTGTGGGAGGCAGCACCCTGGAGAGTGTTTTCGTGCCACCGGTGCGTGTTTTACTTGTGGCCGTCAGGGCCATCTGATCGATGGTGCCCGGTTAGGGGTGGTGCGGTAGCGCAGCTCGCCCCTACCGGGTGTTGCGTGGTTCATCTTCATCCTCAGTAGCCGCGCGCCCTGCGGGACGAGGTATGCCGGCACCAGCAGGCCGCGGCAGAGGTCGTGGCGGAGTTCCCGGTTCTAGCGGTCCTTCGAACCGCATATATGCATTGGCCAGCCGACAGGACCAGGAGGCGTCGCCTAATGTTGTTACAGGTATATTACTGGTCTTCTCTCGAGATGTATATGCACTGATTGATCCCAGTTCTACTTTATCATATATTTCTCCCCTTGTTGCTAATAAAATTGGGATAGAATCTGAACCGATAGAGCCTTTTGAGGTAGCTACACCGGTAGGGGATTCTGTTATAGCCAGGCAGGTTTATAAGGATTGTTCGGTAATTGTTTGTGACCGCTGCACTAAGGCAGATTTGGTAGAGTTAGATATGACTGAGTTCGATGTGATTATGGGTATGGATTGGCTAGCTTCTTGTTATGCTAATGTTGATTGTCAAAAGAAGATAGTCCGTTTCTAATTTCCAGGGGAACCAGTTATAGAGTGGGGGAAGTAATACGACATCGTAGGGGTAAGTTTGTTTTATACCTCAAGGCAAGAAAAATGATCAGAAAGGGCTATATTTATCATCTGGTTCGGGTACATGATTTAGAAGCAGAGGCACCGACTCTTCAGTCAGTCCCAGTCGTTAATGAATTTCTAGATGTATTCCCAGATGAGCTTCCAGGTCTTCCCCCCGAGCGGGAGATAGAGTTCGCCATTGATCTGCCAGATACTCAGCCTATATCTATTCCTCCGTACAGAATGGCGCCTGCAGAATTAAAGGAATTGAAAGAGCAGCTGAGGGATTTATTAGAGAAGGGCTTTATAGGCCCAAGCCACATCCTGCGGGGAGGCCGGTATTGTTTGTGAGAAAGAAGGATGGATCGCGGATGTGCATTGATTATAGGCGGTTGAATAAGGTAACCATCAAGAATAAATACCCCCTCCCCCGGGATTGATGATTTGTTTGATCGGTTGCGGGCGCGGGTGTTTCTCGAAGATAGACTCGCGGTCGAGCTATCATCGAGTACGGGTACGAGAGGCGATATTCCTAAGACGAGCATTCGGGACCCGATATGGGCATTATGAATTCGAGTGATGTCTTTTGGTGACTAATGCTCCGGCCGTATTTATGGACCGATGAATCGGGTATTCGGACCGTTCTTAGACATGTTCGTGATAGTATTTATTGATGACATCTGGTTTATTCACGATCGAAAGCGGACCATGCGGATCATTTGAGGACGGTACTTGGCGTACTCGGCACGAAAATTGTATGCTAAATTTTCTAAATGTGAATTCTCGGGTGACTTCGGTGGCATTCTTGGGGCATATTATTGGAGCCGATGGCATCGGGTGGATACCCGGAAGATTGAGGCCGTAAAGAATTGGCCTAGACCTACGACGCCGGCGAGGTGCGTAGCTTTCTAGGATTGGCCGGTTATTACGGGAGATTCGTGGAGAAATTTGCTTCGATTTCGGCGCCTTTAACGCGCGCGCGCGCGCGCGCGCGAAGGGAGCTAAGTTCCGATCGGAGTGATGCTTGTGAACGCGGCTTCCGATTCTTTGAAAAGAGAAGTTGACTACAGCTCCAGTCCTGACTCTTCCCGAGGGACCGGACGGCTATGTGATTTATTGTGATGCCTCTGGTATTGGTTTGGGGTGTGTGTTGATGCAGCACGGTAGAGTTATACCTTATGCTTCCCGGCAGCTCAAAAAGCACGAGAGAAATTATCCTACTCACGATCTGGAGCTGGCCGCGGTAATTCATGCTTTGAAGATGTGGAGACATTATCTATATGGTGTTCACGTTGATATTTATACAGATCACAAGAGCCTCCAGTACATCTTTAAGCAGAAGGAGCTGAACTTGCGGCAGAGGAGGTGGTTAGAGTTGTTGAAAGATTATGATGTTGATATTCTATACCATCCTGGGAAAGCTAATGTTGTGGCAGATGCACACTCAGCCGTAAGTCTATGGGCAGTCTAGCGGACGTGCCATCAAAGAGGAAGTAAATGGTTCGCGAGATCCATCAGTTGGCTAGTCTTGGAGTTCGCTTGGCTGATTCTGGAGATATTGGGGTTTCTGTTCGAGGAATTGCTGAATCCTCTATTACGGAAGAGATTAAGCGGCGTCAGTATGAGGATCCTATTCTGGCACAGTACAGAGACGCAGCCCTTGAAAAGGAGAAGACCCCGTTCGAGATTACATCCGATGGAGTACTATTACACAGGGGCAGATTATGCGTACCTGATGTTGCAGGGCTGCGGCGACAGGTTATGGGCGAGGCACATTATGCCCGTTATTCTGTTCACCCAGGATCGACAAAGATGTATCATGATCTCAGATGCTTATACTGGTGGGATGGTATGAAAAGAGATATAACAGAGTTCGTCGCTCAGTGCCCGAATTGCCAGCAGGTTAAGATTGAGCACCAGAAGCCCAGTGGATTATTACAGGAGATGGAGATACCGTCGTGGAAGTGGGAAATCATTAATATGGACTTTATTACAGGCTTACCTCGCACTCCACGGAGGTATGATTCCATATGGGTTATTGTTGATAGGCTGACGAAATCAGCCCATTTCCTCCCAGTCCGGACTACGTATTCAGCTGAGGATTATGCCAGATTATATATTAAGGAGATTGTGAGGCTTCACGGAGTTCCCATGTCTATTATCTCCGACAGAGGTGCCCAGTTACAACTAATTTCGGAGATCATTTCAGGAAGGATTGGGGACACAGGTGAGTCTCAATACAGCATTCCATCCCCAGTCTGACGGACAGGCCGAGCGCACTATTCAGATGCTGGAAGATATGTTGCGGGCCTGTGTTATTGATTTTAGAGGTAGCTGGGATGACCATTTGCCGCTTGTTGAATTTGCTTATAAAAATAGCTACCACTCCAGTATTCAGATGGCACCATATGAGGCTTTGTATGGCAGGAAATGCAGGTCACCGATTGGTTGGTTCGATGTTGGCGAGACTAAATTAGTTGGCCCAGATATGACCCAGCAGGCAGTTGATAAGGTGAAACTTATTCGGGAGAGGTTATTAGCAGCCCAGAGTCGACAGAAATCTTATGCAGATAATCGCCGTCGACATTTAGAGTTTCAGGTTGGTGATTGGGTATTCCTTAAAGTGTCACCTATGAAAGGTGTTATGAGATTCGAAGAAAGGAAAGCTCAGTCCGAGATATATTGGGCCTTATCAGATTATTCGTAAAATAGGCAAGGTTGCCTATGAATTAGATCTGCCAGCTGATTTGGGAGCAGTGCACCCGGTATTCCATGTTTCTATGCTTCGTAAATGTATTGGTAATCTCTCCAGAGTGTTTCCTGTAGATGATATCCAGGTCACAGAGGAGCTATCTTATGAAGAGCAGCCTATAGCCATATTGGATCGTCAGGTAAGAAAGTTGCGGCATAAAGATGTGGCTTCTGTTAAAGTATTATGGCGAAACAATAATCGGGAAGAAATGACCTGGGAAGCTGAGGAGGAGATGAAGAAGAAGTATCCTCATTTATTTCCGGTACCTACAGGTAATCCAAATTCCTTATTTGACTGTGTTGATTAATGGCTGAATTGTGTGTGTGATAGCTATAAAAGAAACTCCCCCGAATGCTTATAAGATCCCGTAAGGTTAATCTAACATTCGAGGATGAATGTTCTAAAGGGGGGGGAGGATGTTATATCCCGTATTTTGTACGTTGGGGCAATCCGGTTTAACTATGATAAGTTAGGGACAAAACTATTCCGGGATACAAAGTCGGGACTTTTGACCTTCGATTTTATTTTAAGACATAAGTTGTTCATGAATTTGTTGGTATGGAACATTTAGGAAAATTTGGGACCAAAAGTGGTATAATTGAAAGTTGGAAATCATGCAAAATTTGGCCCTTTGGCCGTGTGGACTTGGATTGGTCCCACACATTTTGTGGACAAATTTAATTGGTCCAACACATGTGTGGGCCAAGGACACTTGTTCAACTCATATATGTAAGCACAAAAGATGACTAAGTAGTCATCTTTTCCATTTCCCACACTTAGAAAAAAATCAAGAAGTTGAAGAACAACAATATCAACCTCTCGGCCAAGACCTTGAAAAACCAAGTCCAAAATTAGCCATCACAAAAATATTTTCTTAGTGCAAATCCACTAATTGGAGGTCCCTAGGTAACGTGAAAGTGTTGTTGGAGCGATCAAACCGCTAGTTTTCATCCTAGCTAACCCTAGCTAGTTGTGAAGTTGAAGGAACAAGGTAAGATTTAATCTTGTTTTTATGTGTTATGAATGATGTATGCATGTTGTAGTATGTTAAAATGGAGGAAATTCATGAAATATGGCATGTTGGAGTTGAAGCCGTGTGTGTAGTGTATGGCCGTGTAGGTGTGTGTGTTGTGTTGTGTTGAAGTAATGAATTAAAGTCTAGTTAGCATGTTTTGATTGTTGTAGAGTGAATAGATGGATGAGAATCATCAATATGTATATGTGTAGTATTGGCCGAATAGGGGTCATATTATATGACAATGAATGGATCAATTCTAATTAGTGTTTTGGGTTGTTGTCGTGGTAAATTCTACGTTGATAATGAGATTCTAATGACTCAAATTGATATTGTAATTGTATGGGCTGATTTGGAGAATTATGTGCCTTTAATGCATTTTCTATATTTATGGGAATGACATTGTTAGAGTGTGGATTGTTGGTGCAAATCATGATTTGAAAGTGAGGAATGGGTTATAGTGGTGTTCTCGGGTTTGGGGCAGATTTCGGGTGAGTTGGGATGTTGTTTGGGATGTTTGAAATGTTGTATGAATTGTTTAAAATGTCTTTGAATATTGTTGGTATGGGTTCGGGTTAGTATTGGAATGTATGAGCGTTGATGTTGGCTTGAATGTAAGCCGTTGAAGTGAATATTATGAATGTTGTTGAATGATGTAAAAGAGGGTTATTAATGTTATATTGCTTTTCGGATTGATTATTGATGCTGCTAGGTTGGTTGTTGGTGTTGTTGTTGTTGATTTGGCCGAGTTAAATTCTCAGGGTTGGCCTATTTACAGGGGAAATGTTGCCCAAATTTCTGTAGAATTAAGTGTTAGTTTGGAATTAAATGCCTAAACGTCTATAGCTAATATTTGATATCCGTTGACGTTGTGTAGACCTTGGTGAGCCCGAGGCGTAGGTTGGCATTAGCTTGAGTTGGATTAGCTTTGAGAGCGGACGAGGTATGTAAAGCTCAACCCTTCCTTCTTTTGGCATGCCTTCGTTACAAATAGGCTATGACACGAGCCTCGAGGAAATTCTATTCTTGCAATCCGAGCATGTTTATGACTCTTATTTGTCTCTTGGAATTCGTATGTTTGATGTGATGAAATATTGGCCCTTATGTCTTTGGAAAATTTGGTTTTCGAATGTTGCATAAAAAGTTCTGTTTTTAAAGAGTTAAAGTAACTACGAACGACCGTAACTTTCACAGAAAGGCTCGGGTTGCCTCGATATGTTCGTAGGTGATTGTATGGCGTATGATGAGTCTGTTTTCCACAGGCGGGCCCGGCTCGGGTCAACACCCGTCCGTGGGTCCCGCGACTCTTCTTTTTGTAATCCTGATGACTTTTAAAAGAATTTGGTTTGGCTATTATTCCGATTTCCAAGTATGGTCATTTTACTTATCTTTTGAGTCTATGATAGTGATTTTATACATATGGTTACTGTTATATCCCGCCTTTTTGCGTAATCGGAAAATTCGCAATAATTGAGATTTATGAGAAAGGAGGCCATGTTTGGATTTTTCTTAGTAGGTGTGTGGCGGATATGGAAGCTTGAATGTGGAAACATAGGAAAAGGCCTAAGGGCAAAATTGGAATTTTTGGAAATTTGTTTCGGAAATTACAAAACGAGATTTGTAATTAATTGGGCTAAAAAAAAATGATGAAATTAAGGCCCAAGAGAGAGGTGGCCGACCATATGGCCTAGGCCCAAACCCACTAAGTGGGCATGTGAAAGTTATGTGCCTCATAATATATATATATATATGTATGATA
>NW_026720746.1:0-9762 GCF_029784015.1 Lycium ferocissimum
CCAAACTCAACAAGAATAATGACAACATATTTCTTTCTTTCAGCTCATAAATCACACCAACAATTCACACTAACAACATTAGTTTCCATAAACACAAGAACACTATATTCAATTCACTTTAACTTCTAAAACAACTTCGACAACTACAACTTGAACTAGAATTATCAAACTTCCATTTCTCATCATAGATTCCATTGTAACAACAACCAAAATACTTAAGAAAATTGATTCATCCCTTTCCATACTACCACAACCACACGGCCCCTCAACATATAGTCCATATTTTTCATGAATTTCCCTCTATTCCTACACACCACAACATACACAACCATAACATATAAAAGAAGACTAAATTCTTACCCTTTTCCAACTTTTCCACTTGCCAAAGAAGCTCTTTCTTGCCATGATATTTATACCACTTTGTAGAGAATCTTGAACTTAGTAGGAATACAAACAAATTATAA
Organism: Lycium ferocissimum; assembly: GCF_029784015.1. Taxonomy (NCBI): domain Eukaryota; kingdom Viridiplantae; phylum Streptophyta; class Magnoliopsida; order Solanales; family Solanaceae; genus Lycium; species Lycium ferocissimum. The sequence goes on from NW_026720746.1 coordinate 465, forward strand.
TTTTGAATCAAAGTTGAAGGCTTCAAGATTTCTCTTCTTTTTTTTTTTCTCTTCTTCTTGCTGAAATTCTGGAAATTTGTGGAGCTTTTTTGTGAAATAAAATGAAGTTTACGTCCCTTTTAAAAAGCTTGCCGGTCGGTTTGTAGGTAGCTATGCGTAGCGGTCTACCGTAAGCGATGCACCAGCGGGAATACTGTTTCTGCGTCGACATTCAGTTTGTAACGTCTATAATTCTCTACTCCGATGTCCTATCAATGAACGGTTTGTTGCATTACAAACTAGGACTCGACGAACTTCATTTTAGGCTTTTAAAACACCTTAAAACTCCACATATACTATGAGATATGCGCCTCCATAGTTGACTTAAAATTCGCGACATTTCCCAAATTTTCGTCGAACTTATTTTCTTCGATTTACTCGATCTCGAAATATTCCGACGCACAAAATGCGGGATATAACAAAGAAGTAAACAACTATAAGTTCGACATTGATATGGTAAAGAGAAGTGCTAGAGTAAATTAGGGAGACGGGTAGTACTAAAGCATGACATAGAAGAAGGATAACTCCAATAGAGTGTGACATTGAAGTATTGATTGGATGGATAAGCACAAGTAAAATAGGACAAGTCTATTAGCAAAATAAAGTAATAGCATGACTGAGATAGGGGTACAAAATACGAAGGGTTATAATGAATGTGAATACATTGGCAAGTCAACTTATGTGGTAAGTGTAATAGGGCTGATTAGAAAGGGTAACAGGTTAAGTATGCTTACTTTACAAAGCTTATTCTATTTTATAAGCAGGCTTGTGAATGAGATCAAGAAGTGGCACTCTTCCCATGGAGTCGATTATGATCGGGGGATATAATGAGAACGTAGCAAGAACTCGTAATACAAAGTAAGTAAAGTATAGTGAGGAAACGACTAAAGATGTGACATGTTCTATATGAATAAAGAGTGAATACAAGTGTGTGAAACCAATAAGCGAGCCATGGGGCAGTAGATAAGAAAGCTTATAAGACCTTGTTAGGGGAAAGTCCAACATAGAGGTTTCACCATGACATAAATGATAGCAAGCAAAAGGAAAAAGGAAGCCAACTTGAAAAAGAAATCAGAGAAAAGTGATATGGCAAAGTAGTAACAGTTTGTGATTTGTATAATCAAGATCACGAGTGATATCTTTGTTGGATGCAAAAGCCAAAGACTACGCGAAAGATGAATAACGAAATAGAACGATTGTTGGAAAGGATCAGCATAATAAGGATGAGAGGGGATGATCGAATGAAATGAATAAGTTTTGGAAGCGAAGAATGGATTGTATAGAAGTAATATATTCTAAAGGACAAAGTGGTGCGAGTTAAGAATAGGGTTCCTTGTGCGTGGAATAAAGGATTGATTATAAAACGGAGGTAATAAGATAAATTGAGGAGGAAAGAATGTAAAGGAATAAGTATGAGTATAGAAAGAAAAGGAAATATGTGAAGTACGCGCGCTTAAGAAGTAGTCATATTATGAGAAAAGGAAAATGCATCTCCTACGAATATCTGTACGAAGATAGAGACGAGTAAAGTATATAAAGGAATAAGTTGGAAAGAAAAATGTGGCCATGAGTCATGAGTTTATTGTACGAACGATAAAGCGATAAAGCAAGGCTATCATCAACGACAAATACGATGGTTATGATTGGTTTTGAAATCAATCACGAGTGCGACACGAAAGGTAAAAATTATGAGGCGTAAGGGGTATTAGTTTAGCGTGAGACTTAGATTCTTGAAAACAAAGATGGCGGATTTAAGGGAAAATGCATTTACGGTTACTATAAGTCGACACGGGAAAGAGAGGAATGACTTGAGATGGGAAGAAAAGGGAAAGATGATGCTATAAGTAAACTCTGAATATCGAAGAATGGGATAAGTGACATTACATTGATGGTACGGAGAGCTAGACATACGACTATTTCGAGCATCCCTATGGGACGAAGTTGTTAATTGGAGCGGATGTAGACATTGACTCGTAACTACCGTTGAGCTAAGTAAAATACATCCTTGTTTGGATTTCTATGTTGGTTGTATTACTTGGTTGTAAACTAACGCAAGATGAGTGTGTTAATACTTCACACATGAATTACGGTAGCTATAAATTATGGGAAATGGCATTAATATGATGCAAAAGATAATAAGGGAATTGAGGAAAGGGATACATGAATTCAAGATTGGAAGAGGTAACGGATTTGAGAATGATGAGTAAGACCCTTAAAGGGGGAAGCAAGTAAAGGAAAATACAAGTGCACAGTAGATCAAAACGATGAAACCTAAGATGTGTGATTTAGACTAAAACAAAAAGTGAGAGTTATGCGAGAAATAGTCTAATAGCTAGTAAATAAATGAACAAGTATCGAGTCGGTATCTACGATCGTACCGGAAATCATTCGTGAAGACCTTGAACAACATGACATTGAGAGCAACATAACTCGGGAATACATGGGATAGCGATGCTATCTTTGGAATAGAGGCAAAGGAATTGACGGTAGTGGTCGTTTGTTAATGATATTGCGATTTATAAGTGACAAATAAGAAGGGACATAAAGTTTTCTATAGTAGAATATACCATGTGATAATCAAGGGACAAATAAAGAAAAGGGTACGACGAGATAAATTCTGTCGAGATAGGCAAAGAGTTTTGGTATGTATGAGATACGTAAGAGTAGAACGAAATAGAAGGAGAGGAAAGTTTACGAATAAGATTAGATGTTCATAATAATCACACAAGAACGGTTAGTGGATCTGCAAGTATTTACATGTCGAGAATGAAACCAATTGGGTACTTAAAAAGAGAAGTTAAGACGTAAGCAAGAATAGTGTGTTTATTACATCTCGAGTCGATGAGGGAAAATATATGGGATTAAATGTTGAGGGAATTATCATAAGGACAAATAGGACAATTAATCTGAATATGATATAAGTATACATTATATGTTTCCTACGATAGCCTTGGGGTGTGTTAGATTACTTATTTAATTCGATAGGATCATCGAATAAGGTAGTTTTCCGGAAGAATATTACGCCTTGGAACTTTCGTTTGTTATCATTGTGGTTATAGCAAATTTCAAATAGTTTACCGAGAGTTATGAAATTCTCAAAAAATTATAAAGCCTTTAACGAGTCAACGAGACACCTACGACAAGATATCTCGCATTGAATTTATCCGTACCTCTAGCTGCATGTGAATCAATACCATTATCATGGTCTTATGGAAGAAAAGAAGTGGAGAAGATTTGCAAACCATTGAGCAAGAAATACCGTTATTGACGAGAAAAAGGATCCGAGTATCAAGGAGGATCATATCAGGAGAGTAACTTACTTATATAGCTTGAAAGCATATACGAGGTGAGGGAGTATTTGCAACCGAGAGTCATTACTAAGAAGGAAACTCTTTTATTAACTATTCGAAGGGAATGTTATAGATAGTGCATGTCGCAGGATTAAATGATGACTCCTTATATGTTGATATATTTTGATTGTTGCTGTTATAGGCTTATTGTTAGGCTGTATAGCTGTGGGTAGTACAAATTACGGAGGAGGTTTGCCAAAATTTTGTTAAAGTTGATTTTGATCGGTATATATATGTGTGCTATGATCGTAAGACACACAAGTGTAAAACCGAAGAATGAAAGGTTAATAATAGTTGTAAATCGTGAAAGCGAGGTTAAGATAAGTTCTCTCAGGATTAGAAGTAAGGTTGATGAACTAAGATTAACGTGATTCGGATAATGTGATAAGATTATGAGAAGAGACTTAGTGGGAAGCAATGATAAGCAACAGTCATTCGAAAAGGTGAGTTAATATAAAAAGAGTAAGCTTAAACGAGTAAAGAATGAAACAAGGAAGAGAAAGAAACATGACAACATGTGTTTTAGGAAAGAGAGTAATGTGTCCCTTATAGAAATCAATATACCGAAAGCAACAATGTGGTTAACAAGTTGAAGCGTATAGAGGAAAGATAAGTATTGAAAATGACAATGAAGTTAAAGCTTATAGAGGAAAGATAAGTATTAAAAAGCACTTTAGAATTATGAAGGGTTGAGTGATAATAGTAAGCATTGGAATTGAATACTGAGTATTAGTCTTCATTTAATATTCGAGAACGAATGTTTCTAAGAGGGGAAGGATGTTACACCCCAAAATATTTCGTGTTACTAAGGCTATAGACGGCTAATATGAGCTCGGATGGAGCGTAGTATTACAAGTATAAAGGATGAAATTCTACCGTATTAGCATGAGATAGCATGAGTATGATATTTGGAATTCGTACAATATGATTGGAATGATACGTTAAAAGATATATAGCCCTCATAACCGTAAGCTGAGGTGGGGACCACATGATGGGGTTTTTATAAAGGACATACGATAAGTTATATGGACAATATATATGAAGTTAAACACAACTCAAGAAGGACCTTGAGCCAAATCCAAATGTAAGCCCTCCAAAAAGATATTTTTAAGTTACGTTTTCGGGTGATCTGGACTTAGGGGAGGCCATAACCCCATCATTATTTGGGAATTTGGCAAAACTGCAAATATGAAAGTTGTAGATAATTGAATTATATTTCCAACCATATGTTGTGGGCCTTCACACAACATAGCTATAAAAGGTTATGGACGTTTTACTATAGAAAGGTCAAGCCGGGCAGTGGGCTCAGCCCAACCCGACTCCAAGTCGGGTCAGGCCCATTTCCCTTGCTATTTAGGGAGTTTTTAACCCTTATCATCCTCATTTCACACCGTAAAGTCCAGAACATGGTAGAGAGTGAGTGAGGGGATTTTAGAGAGATAAAGCAAGGGTTCGATCAAGTTCGAGGCCCCGAATCCTAAGGCTCTTGAAGGATAAAGCGTAGTACGAGTTTTCAGCTTTCGTTTTAAGCTAATTATTGAGCTTGGTGATGATATTTCGTGGTTGAGCTGTCTGATAAGGTATGTATAAGGTTCCTTTATGTTATTAAAGTGTTTATTTAGAGTTTTAACGTATTAGAACTAGGAAATAATGTTAAAAGCTTGTTTGACATTTTGGGAGGTTTAATGAAGGGTGGGATTTTGGAAGGAGTTAAATGGACGGAAATATCTAAGTTATGATGTATATTGATTGTTGATATTGTTGTTTGACGTTTTGGCTGATAATTTAGCTGAATTCGATTTTCGGGTTTGTCGAGTTTTATAAGTGAAATGTCAGTTTAAATTCCATTAGAAAATCGAGATTTGTATGTAGTGAAGTAATTTGTGGGTGGTCTAATTTGAGTAAGTTTGATGGATTATTATAGCTCAAAAGTAAAGAACATGATAGTAGTTGAGGCCATAATTGAAATTGTGAAGAAGCCAAGTTATGAAAGCCGATTTTCATGGTATTGTAAAGTGGATTATTATCTGTTTGTCATAACTTTGATGTTGGTGATGTTGTCGATATTGTTGTTGATGTTTTGGGAGTTTTTTAAAATTGGATTGGATGGAGTAACATAGGAAAAATGCTTGCCTCGAATTTTGTTAAGTCTGCTAGCTTAGACTTTGAATTTAAGTGTACTATAGTTAATACTTGATATCATGTATATCATTGTTGTAGATTGGGGAGTCCGGATTCGATTTCAGGTTAGCTTCGAGCTGGATAAGGTATGTTAAGGCTATTCCCTTTTCTTCTTTTGGCATGGTATATATGAGACAAACGGACGACGAACGTATAAACTCCAAAGAAGTCTCTATTCGTAAATACTCGAACGGCTAATGTTCTTGATTTCCGCAAGCTATTTATTATGTCCCGATACGTGTCTATGATTCCTCAAGTCCTATTTTGATATTATAATCCATAGTGACATTCGAGGGTGTTATGCCTTTATGTTATTCAAAGAGTTCTAAAATAATCTTATGAGTCTCACTTGCATTCATTTGCTTATATACGTGATGTTAAGGTTATCCCTTCTTTTCTTTTTCGCATTAATTACATAAACGAGCGAACGATGAACATTCATGACTCCAATGAATTCCTAGTTTCTCCGATGTACTTGACATGGTAGTTGTCTTTGATTCTCAAGTGCCTGCTCATTCTAATTATTCCTATCGTAGTCCGCATGATGATTTATTTTGCATATAGTTGATCATGATATTCTACTCGTGCATGTCGTTAATATATCATTCACCGAGTCCCAGCCGCGTATTGCAAGTACGCTCATTGCATTGTTCACCGAGACCCTACTGTAGGGCCGGGTACACGTATATATATGATTATTTTACCGAGTCTCTCACTGTATGTCGGTACTCATATATATGATTACTCACCGAGTCCCTCACTGTAGGGCCGGCACGTATATATATTTATATTTCATCGAGTCTCTTACTAAAGGGTCTAGTATGGCATATATTTACATTTTTAGTCATTGCTTCTGGGTTATTCATATTACTGTGGTTTCTCATACATTCATTATGGCTTATGTCTCATTCTTTATGACATCACGGGCATTTCACATACTTGTGACACCGTTCATGACTGACAAGTCCACTTTGCTCCGGGGGCGTTGTGTTCATACCACACAAGCCCATATTGTTACGCAGTAAAAGTATTTAGCTAGGATGGTTGGCTATCAGGCCGGGATTGGCAAACTCCATTTTCTCGGAAAGGCCGTCGAGCCATTATGATTATCATAGCTGCACGGCATGTTTGGCCCCGTCCCGACTCATGTAACCTGTGTGTTTGCTCCTTAGAGACTTGCTGACGTTGTCCGTGGTTAGCATGTTAAGATGTCATGCGTTGAGTAAAGCGACCATGTAGGCCGATACGGCCTTGACTTATTCGATTTTTGATTAATCGAGTATTATTCACAAATTTCTATGGTTTGACCGAAAGTACTTTATTATATGTCCGGTTTCATTATGTTAATGCGGAGGGTTCGCTAAACTCTAAGTAAGAGTTGGGTGCCCATCATGCCTTTTGTTGAGATTGGGGGTGTGACACTTGAGCTCACATTAAGCCGTCTAAAACCTTAGTAACGAAATTTTTTGGGGTGTAACAATCTCGAATTTTGGCTCCTTGACCAGTCACATTTCCCCCTTTTGAACTTGAGAATATTAACAGCTCAACTTAGAGCGAATTTGTTCTTCCCTCCTTTTAAAGGATATTCTCATATACCCGTAACCTTCAAGTATTAACCGCCTTTAGTAGTCATCCGACCGACTTTAGTGGCCCTTCAACTCCTCTATTCCATATAATACGGAGTTCCTTTCATCGCATGATTTAACTTATTTTCCCTTCTTTTTTTTTTTCCTAGTTGAGTTCTTGTATCAAATAAAAATGCTTATACACATCGGATATGATTCGAATGCCTTCCTTATTGTCTTTTCACTTCTACCTTTTATGACTAGTAATCCTCTAGGCTAATGAATTAATGGGGACATCGAAATTCATTAGGCCCCCACAGTGTCCGACTATATGACGCTCCTTTAGCCCTAGTCTTTCTCCATAACTATCTTCTTAATATCCTTGAAATTCTCCTTGCTCGGGTCCTCAATTATGATTTATGTCTATGCTTTACCATTAAAAGTTGATATTCCACACCATCCATTTCCACGACTCGTCCTTTCATTAGCTTAGCTCATTTTGTCCTGTAATTCTTTTTAACTACTTGTTTGCATCACAATTAGGCATCATAGTCCTTCTAATGTTAATCGGTTTTTAGCATGAAATCCTCACAAAGTACATTTTTTTCTTTCTCCTTGCGTCGAGTCCTCCTCTTTCCTTGACACTTTTCATAAAATCTTATTATTCCCTTTCATATTATATCCATATCCATAATTATTAGTTCAAACCGTTTATCAAGATACATTTTCGGAATCTTCGCATTCGTCTTTTATTCCATAGTGCCCATACTTTATTCTTCCGCTTACTTATTTTTGAGATTCATCCGAATGCTTCCTTGCTACTATCGTCGTCTTGAGTTTTTCTCTCGGAAGCTTAACTTAATCCTTTAGCAACATACCTTCGGCTTACACTTCTCCTTTTCTCGGAGCACCCTAATCTTCTTACTCTTGTATACTCATTCTTTCTTCTTTTCCACGATGCTACTTCATCTCGATCATCCAACTCTAACTTTTAGAGAAAATAATGTCAACTTGCCCTGTAGCGCTTGCCACTTGGACTTCAATACCTTGTTTAATCAGTATCTTTAACACATCGCAACCTCAATTAGCAGGGCACGCATATGATTTAACATAACCACCTATAAGGTATCGTGCATATCTTTTACTAACACCTTACTCATAAAGTATCCCCAACACTATTTGAACTCGTCCAATATGCCTTCTCTCTCTTTGCCACACCAGTTTGCTTTATCTCTTACAATCATCTAGAATTTCCAACCATTTCACACACTTCTAATTTCCCTTAGGCTATTCTAGTTCCTCATACTTCCCTTATGTCTACATTTGTAGGACTTTTTAACACCTTCCTAAGCCCTTGATTGGTTTTCTAGCAATATAGGCGTAATAATTGATCTCCACTCGAACACCTACTCTCCTTCCCTTTTTTGTTCATAATCCAACCAGTGACCTTGATCACCGCCGTCGATAGTTCAAGGTACCTTTACTAATAAATATAACATCTATTTTGCTGCGTAGCCCTTTTTATCACATGAGTTAGAAAATGACAAGTTAATGCTCCAATGGATCCCAAGTAAAATTCTGTAATGCATGGACCTCAGGGTTAGAAAAGATCCCCTTACTCTCTGGCGAGCAAATGTTGTTAGCCTTTGGAACTCCTAATAATAACCATTAATCAAGACACACATTGCTTTCCTTTACATTCCCAATTTCAAGCTCCCTAGTGGTGGCGAAAATATCTTAATCGCGAGTTTACTTATAAATACTTTGGTTATTGGTCCCTTAGAATTCCCGCTCGTCACTATCAAGTAATAGTCTGCAAGAATTGCACACACACAAGAGATTTCAATAAAAGACTCATATACATGTCGCCGACCAGTCCTGAGCTTGATGCGGCGGGATATAAAGTGAAGTATCCTCCTCATCGTTCTCCCGCCATCTACTAGTTTGGCCCTCCCGTCTCATCTATCCAAGTCGTTGGGAATGTTACACCTCAAAATTTTAGATTATCGTGCGGTAAATAGACTAATGCAAGTTAAGGTGTACGCGATGTCCCTACAAGTGAAGGGATATTTAATGATTCTAATTAAGATTCCAAAGACATTTAAGGCAAGAGAAGAAAGTTAGTCAAGAAAAAGTGAAGTATAAGTTGTGTTCGGAAGGGGG
>NW_026720747.1:0-21236 GCF_029784015.1 Lycium ferocissimum
GTGGGGGCTCCCCTAACCCCCTAGTAAAACGGGGTGGGGTTTTTTCTCGCGGTAACCCCGGGATGGAGGCCGAGGGGATTTTCCCCCGGGGCGTTGGAAAGCTCCCCTCGGATCTTCGGTGTCGATTATCATGTTTTTTTCTTTTTTGTTAAGACTTTGAGCGGGGGTTGAATTCGGGGGAGGGGCCCATCGGACGTGTCATTTTTTTTTTTTAGACTCATTTGATTCGTTTCCTGATTTGTAAATCAAAGGATTTTTCCGAAATATTTGTTGTATTTGTCTTTTTTGTCATTGAGTCTCGGGAATTATTCGTAAAAAGTCCCGGTTCCCCTCCCCCATGGGGTCGGGTCCCCCTTTCCTAGTAAAATGGGGGTGTGACACCAATTGTTTTAAGCAAAAGGGGGAAAAATACATAAAAACACCCTAAACTATACCCAAAATGTCGATATCACCTAAACTATACGAGCGACCTATTACCCCCTTAACTCTTAAAAGTGAATTTAACCCCCAAGGGGACAAAAAAAAAAATTAATAAATGGCGCGTCTTTTAAAAAATTATTTTTTTATTCCTTTTTTTTATTAAAAAAATATTTTTTACCCCCCCCCCCCCCCCCCCCCCCTTAAAACACCTTCCCCCCTCTTTCTTCTTCATTTTTGCAGGCTGCACCTTCGGGGAGCCTCCTTTTCGCTCTTTTTTTTTTTTTACTTTTTCTCTCCCCCCTTTCCCCCTACCCACCCCCGGCCCGCCCCGCCTCGTCCCCCCTTTCCCCCAAACCCCCCCCACCCGAAACCCTTCCTTTTTCCCCCCCATACCTTCCTCACAAATAATAAATCCCCCTTTAAATTTCCCCCCCTTGCCCTCCATAAAATTAAAACCCAAAACCTTAATATAAATACGTCAAACAATTTTTTTTGATTAAAATAGTAATACCAAAAAAAAAAAAAAAAAAAAGAAAATAATCTCTTGTTGGGGTTTTGGGGGGAAGAAAGTGATGGCTCTTTGTTTATATTAGATTGGGGTTTTGGGGGTGGGATATGCCATCGGTGAAAAGAGGTTTGAATGAGGGGGGGGGGGGACGGCGGGGTTGGGGGGGGGGGGGGGAAAACAAACGGGTTGGGGTGCGGGGGGGAAAGGGGGAAAGACAACAAAACATTAAATAGTCGATGTTGTTGAACAGGGCGGGAAAATTTAAATTTTTGAGGGGTGATGTAATTTCGGGGGAATTGGTTGGGGTCTTAATTTATGGTGATTGTTTGAAATTTCTTATAGTGGGGTAGTTATGAAGCGATTTAATGGTTGATTTGGTTGTGGGTGGTGAAATTTGTGGTTTAAATTTTTTTATTTTATGGTGATGGGTTTGATATTGGTTTGACGGTGGTGATGGATATGGTGGTGGTGAAATTGATTGTGGTGGTGGCGAGGATATGGTGGTGGTGAAATGGGTGGTGACAAATTTGGTGGTGGTGGATAGGTTTGGTGAAATTGGTGGTAGGTTTTGTAATGAGCAGAAGAAAAGGAAAAGAAAATAGCGCAAATTAAAAAGAAAAAGAAAAGTACCGAAAATAATTTAAAAAAATTATTTTCATACGGCGTCGTATCGCGGCATGCGCGCGTGAACACCACACACGACCGTAAAGTGGTATAATACCTTGCAGGGGGAACGAATTCACTTAAGATGTTAAGGCGTGTAATAGGTCGCTCGTATAGTTTAGGTGACATCGACATTTTGGGTATAGTTTAGGGTGTTTGATGTATTTTGCCAAAAGGGGGACACGTGTTATCCTATATTTGTGTGTATATATATGCATAAGTCATGACAAAGCAAGAATAATTCATCTTTTTCACCTTAAAAAAATTCAAGAACTTTGGAGAAGAACAAAGGGGCCATTCGGCCATGGCAAGAAAAATGGATGACCATGAATAGTGAAAAAAAATTCTTCTAGTCTCTCTACCAATTGGTCAGTCCTCTACAACGTGGGGTAGTTGTTGGAACAAGTAAATCATTCGTTCTTGCGAATTGCAATTCTAGCCGAGTGAAGAAGTTGGGTGAAGAAGGTAAGGTTTAATCTTCATTTTTATATGTTATGCATGGTTTGTATATGTTGTGGTATGTGGAAATGGATGAAAATCATAAAATTTGTACATGTTGATGTTGGCCGTATAGGAGGCTGTTTTGGTAGGTTATGGCAAATTGATTTTACTTAGTATTTTAGTTGTTGTTGTCATGGATTATGTAATGCGAATGAAGGTATTGAATGGTTCAAGTTGAAGTTGAATTGTTGTGAGCTTGGCCGTGTATATGTGGTGTTGTGTGGAGTGAAGAACTAATTTTATTTAGTATGTTTGGGATGTTGTGTTGTGGATTCTATGATGCAAATGAGAGTTTAATGGTTCAAATCGAAGTTACAATCATGTGTGGAAGTGAAAGCTAATGCGAATTAAATGTAGTTTCTTGTATTTATGAAGATGATGTTGTTAAAGTGTGGATTGTTGGTGTAGTTGATGAATTTGAAAGAAGGAAATGTGTTGTTGTTGTTCCTATTAGAATTGGGAAGTTTCGGGTAAGGTAGTATATTGGTTGGGTTGTTCGAAATGTTGTGTGAATTGTTTAAAGGGTTCTTGAAAATTGTTTGAATGATCTCGGATTAGTAATTGAATATGTGAGCGTTGATGTTGGTTTAAATATATGTAGTTGAATTGAATATAAATGAAATGTTGTCGAATTATGTGGAAAAGAGCTACTAATGTTAGAATGCATTTTGAATTAATTATTGATGTTGTTTATATGGTTGTTGGTATTGTTGTTGAAGATTTGCCGAGTTGAATTCTCTGGTTGTTGAATTTATAGGGAAATGCTGCCCAAATTTTTGTAGATAAAGTGATGGCTTGGAACTGAATTCTTCGATGCTTATGACTAATGTTTGATGCCTAATGACGTTGTTGTAGATTTTGGGAAGCCGAGACTTAAGTTTGGATTAGCTTAGGAAGCAACGAGGTATGTAAAACTTATCCTTCCTTTCTTTTGGCATGTCCTAGACGCAAGTAAGTTATGATATGTTATGAGCTTTGGGGGTAATTCTATTCGTAAAATCCGAGCATGGTTACGATTCCTATTCATTTCATGATATTGGTATTCTTAATATAGTAGAAATATGGTCCTTATGTCCTTGATATGATTGGATTCAAAATGTTGTATAAACGGTTTTGTTCCCAAAGGATCCTATGTCTAAAAATGTCCGTAACTTTCATAGACAGAATCGGATTGCTTTGATATGCTCGTAAATGATTCCATAACGTATAATGACTTTAATTTTCATAGGCGGGCTCGGATTGGTTTGATGCTCGTCCGTGGGCCCCGAGAGACTTTTTCGCGTGTTTGGTTACAGCGACCTATTTTTTGAAAGGAACTTAATGTGGCTACCATTGACCCCCGTGTATGGTTACTTATCTGTTAAGTCGGAAATGAGGATTTGTATGCATATGATTTTGATACGTAACTATGATTTCTAAAGCTCTATTTGATGTGTTCACAAGCAACGTGCGGAAAAAAAAGCTTGATTTGACTACGGTCTTGGTTTTAAATAATAGTTAGCTTTGATTATTCTATTGAGTACGTAATAATGATTTTTATGCATATGGTTACTCTGATTACACACTTTCGTGCATTCTTTTGTTACCTCTTTTCGCAGGAGTCGACCGGTATGTTATCGTGCGCGCTGCTACTTATATTCCGGAAGTATGATGTGTTACGAAGTATGATGTGATACGAAGTATGATGTGATATGGAGTATGATGTGTTCGGAGGTATACAATGTTTAGAAGTATGATGTGTTATGGCGCCAGATGGAGTGGCGACCACGTTTACGCCAACGGGTCCCATTATGGACCGCGTATTGATATATGATATGATATACGATAACATGATGACATGATGATTCGTTTCCGAGTCCCTCGGCGGAGGGCAAGGACAGTTATATGTTATATATATATATGTATTGGATTATGATCGGTTGGTATCGGAGCGGGGTGGTGGGGTAAACCCAATGGTGGGGCAAACCTCGGCGAGGCACGCGGCGGGTCCCCAAAGTGGGGAGTGAGTGTAAGGCGCATGGCGAATCCCGCATTGGTTTAGGCGAATCCCACATCGGTTAATGTCATTTCATATGATAGGTTATGATGTGTTACGGTATGTATATGATGATCATTTACTTACGTCACTCAGTCCCATTATGGGCCGGATATGATACATGACATTGATAAGTATGATTTGCATGATTTGTATTTCAGGAGTAAGCATTTTGGCATTCTGATCATTATATTTGTATTAAGCACCTTATGTACGATTTTGTATTTCGGATGCGAGAACTTTGGTATTCGGTTATTATGCTCCCTTTACTGTGCCTCCCCTTACTTTGGTTATGACTCCGTTTTGTATTCCCGCTTTACATACTCGGTACATATTCCGTACGGCCCCCTTTCTTCGGGGGGCACGTTTCATGCCACGCGGTACTGCGGATGAGTAGAAAGATATTAGAAGGAGATATTCCGAAATTTGGATTGGCGAGCTCCACTTCCTCGGAACTGCCGAGTCGGGCGTATTTATATTGTGGCATCATGTTCTGTGTTAGAGACTTTGCCGACAGAGTCATGTGTATGATATGTCAGTTTGTAAGCAGCTCTATAAGCCGATGTATCATTATGTGTTACATTACGGATTTCATATGATTATAGATTTTATTTGATTTGAGAAAGAGGAAAAGCATGTTTGTTTTCTGAAAAGCTTTCATTATGTACTTATGATTTAAGGGCTCAGTACGATTATGAGTATTACGAGAGTCAGCGGGTTCGCTCGGCCCTAAGTAAGGGTCGGGTGCCCATCACGCCCTGTCGGATTGGGGTGTGACAGCCTACTGCGGAACACGAGTTTCGTAGACAACATGGGCCCCGAGCGCTGCTCGATACCCACTTCTATCACGACCCAAACTACGCGGGCCATGACGGGTGTCCGGGGCTAACCACCACCGAACACCACTCATTCCAGGTTACCTATATGCTCACATTCATAATATTTGCTCAACTTCATGGAAATATGTATATAATCATTTGAAACATAATTACTTCTATAAACATAGGCCCCTCGGCTATCAAAATAATATATATATACATGCACATACATATACATGGAGACCATGGGGCCATACTACCCACACATGCGTATCTACGAGCCTCTACTAGAGTGCTAGACATATGGACGAGACAGGACCCCGTCGTGCCCAAATCATAAATATATACATATATGTACCAAAAGAATAGTCAATGGCACCTCGGAAGATGGGGGTGCTCAAAGAATCTGACTACTAAACTCCTATGGATCGGCTTAGCTGTCTCTGCCTACTGTGGGCATGAACACGAGCGTCAAAGAAAACGGACGTACGTACGAATATTATCGAGTATGTAGACGGGGAATGAAATAAGCATAATAAGAATATCATAAGTCATGAGATGAGGATACAACACTTGTGTGTACTCTTTTAAGCGCGCGGTACATTTCATATACATACATCATACATAAGTATATCATGTGCATTATCCTAGCGTGCGCCTTATAATTTCACATATACATCATCATACCATACGTAAGTCATCGTCAATCGTACATCATTATGTCATTAACCCGCGTCGGGTAACCATCGCGTACGCTTGTTTAGTGGTGATCATGTCCCGTCCTTCCAGGCGCGGTGGAATCATAGCGACCCGCCGTAAGCGGTACGTGTCCGGCCAATTGACTCGGTGGAATCACATCATCACACATAGCATGCATTTATCATCGTACATTATACATCATCATAGACTAAATCCTACTCATTCATTTTAAACTGGTCATATCATGGTTACATCATGAGATTATCATCATTATACATATATCATCAATTTATACCTTAGGACTTGAAAGCAACTATAATGTGTCGAGGTGACGTAAGGTCGTGGACCCCCGACTACGTTATGGAATAGATCGTAGTCATTATGTCCCACCTTGGAGGAACTACATCCTAAGGTGAGTGTGTACGTGAGACGGCGTTAGCGGATCATAGCCAACATTATTAGTTTCGTGAGTACATCATATCGTAGTCTCTAGGATCATTAGGTTTAAACTTAGCATTATCATCTTCGTATTCATAGCGCATTTCTTGTCTCATGTGACCATTCATGAACATAGGCCTTTAGCCCTTTGGAACGTGGGAAATTCACGAAGAGGAAAGAAAATCATGCGTAAGATTCATGCCTCAGAAAGAAGGGTTAAGCCTCACATACCTTGTCGTTTAGTATTCTATCGCTTGCTCATTCTCCTTTAATGCTTGCGTCTTTACCTTCAAGAGAGTTCGTATTGTCATTAGCTAGGCAATTACAAGAAGCACTTCTTGAGGCTAAAGAAAATTGAACGCGTTTCTTGTTTATACTACCTTCCGCCATATTCATATCGACTCCCAACATTCATGACAACAATCCTGATATCGCTAGCCACAATCGTCATTCATTCACTTTATTCATTTCGCAATTCTACTCCAATTCCCCAAAAAACATGACCAATGTCTATCATCGCATACTTTCACATACACTACTCATCCCATGCTCTAAATATCATTTGTAACACACATTTTATAATCTGCCTATCCATTTTCATGATTCATTTCAACTACTATTTCACAATGACATTATTCACCCATTTAAGACCCATTTTCTATTCTCTTCTACCATTCATGTGTTTCAACTTACTAATACTTCAAACAACATAGAAAGACCATAAAAATTGCCTTACTTGATAGAGGAATAAGCCTTGGATGATAATACACCCTTTTCACCAAAACCCTATTTCCACCTTTCATGGATTTTCTTGATTTGGATGACTTCAACAAGGTTTCCTTCACTTGATTCTTAATTTCTTGTTATTGATCCTTGATTCTCTTTGTTTTATTGCGGATGAAATATTTGGAAGGTTCTAGAGGTCTTGAGAGGTTGAAAACATTGATGGAAATGAATAAAATGAAGTGGGATTGTATTTAAAGACTTGGAACAACTTGAGTGCGTCGGGACTTCCACGACGAGCTTCATGGTCCGTGGATCATGGTTGTCGTGGGCGGGCTCGTGGAACTGGTCGTGGTTCATGACCAGCCAGCCACCTTCTCTGGTGGCGGTTCACGGACACGTCCGCGGTCGAAGTGGAACCTTGGCCGTGGAACTCACGGTTCCTTCGGGTGTTCCGTCATTTCGTTTGATCTCCAATCCTTATGGAACCTTCTTGACACTTGTTTATCACTTCATTATCGATCTAGGGGACATTATAACTCTTCTCCAAAACATCCTTAAGGCACCATTAACTCAATACTCATAATTTTGCCCGAACACTCAACTTATAACTCACTTTCTTAACAACTTTCTTTCTTTCATTCGAATGTCCTTGGAAATCTTAATTAGGACTATCAACTATTATTTCTTGCTTATCCAAACCTCGTATTCATCATGCCCTTCATGAGTCTATTCACTTGTACGCTAAGGGAAAATTTCCGAGGTGTAACACTTATGAAGGAACTTCCATAGCGAAAGAAAACAAGATTGATGCGCTACAACATGATTATTAAACTTTCATGATGAAGGATGATGAAAGTTTACCAGATTCAGCAAAATTATTTGTGAACTCAAATATCTTAGAGTGGTGTACACAAATTCTCAACAACTGAGAAAACTTGTTAGGAGTTTACCAAAAACATGGGAAACCAAATCCAATATGTTAGAGGGTATCTGGACAAAAAGACTTATGATGAATTCAGAGGAAACTTAATGTTCTTCGAAAAAAATCACATCAACAGGCATCAAAGAGAAGAAAAGAAAAAGGTTGTAGCATTTAAAACTCAAGTTGAAGAATTCGATGATGATTTTAAAGAAGAGGAAGTTGCAATGATGCCCAGATCCATGGTTGAAGCAATGAGGAGATCAAGAAACAACAGGAGAGTAAACTCAAATTTTTGAAAAGGAAAAACTTCCCTTTGATCAACCAAGGAATGATGGGAAGTGCTACGAATGTTGAAAGTATGGATACATTACATTCGAATGTCCGAAGACAAAAAGAAGACCATCCAGAAATTATTAGAAGTAGCAGGCATCCAGCAGCTGGAGTAAGAATGAAATATCAGAAGATAAAGATGAAGGAGTAGAAAATGTTTGTTTCATGACCTTTAGTGAAACAAGTGAGGTAAGACCCTATCCCTGTTCTAAATGTGATGAAACTCAAGAACATTTGGGATAAACCTTAAAAGATATAAATAGAGTATTTGATGAATATAGAAAGTTACAAAAGAAAAAAAAGAAAGCTTGGGTTGTTCAAATGGAAGTCTATAAAGTTGAACGATATCTTCTTCAAGAAGAAGTTCTTGCTTTGCAATCACAACTTAATAGTGTGCACAAATCTACCAGTCATAGTTCAGTCAATTCAAGCCAGTCGACTCGTAGTCACAAGTCAATCGGGAAAAAGCCTATCAGTGATAAAACCAATTCTAGTCATATAAATGGTAAGTTCAACTATCATGTTAAGATAGTCAGTCGACTAGATATATCAAGTCAACTGACAGGTAAGTCACTGAATAACACTTTTCTCAAAAATGTTTTTGCTATGATAAAATTGGTCATAAACACTTTGAATGTAGGTTTCATTATACAATTGCTCCTGGTTGGGTATGGAGACCCAAAAATGATTATCAAAAGGCTAAACCTTAATGAAAGAAGGAAGCTTAGGCACTTAAAAGAAAGTAATAACATTACTTTGCAGGAACACCGCGGAGAAACCAAAAAGAAAATGTTACTTAGATAGTGCGTGTTCTAGTCACATGACAGGTGACAAAAGCTTCTTCAAATCAGTCACAGATTTTGATGTAGGATTAGTAACTTATGGAGACAACTCCACAGGAATAGTAACTGGTAAAGGAACTACTTCTTTCAATAAATCTTGTGATATTACTAATGTTTATCTGGTGAAAGGACTCAAGTATAACCTCCTGAGCATGAACCAACTATGTGACTCTGATCTTAAGGTGATTTAGAATGACTGGTTGTGTTATAGAAGACTGGTTGTGTTATAGAAGACTTTACTGCTAAGGAAATTCATCTTCGAAGTAGAAAAAGAAATGTGTATGTCTTTGGACTCTGTTAAAAGTCCTATTGGGCACATTTGTTTAGCTTCAGTGGTAGAAGATCCTTGGATATGGCACAAGAAGCTTCCTCATGCTAGTATGCACTTAATTGAGAAACTCACCAAACATGATTTAGTTGTAGGGCTGCAAAAATTGAATTACTCAAAGGACCATATCTCTGATGCATGTCAAAAAGGTAAACAAACTAGAAATTCCTTTAATTGCAAGGATATTGTATTTACTTCTAAACCCTTGCAGCTAATACATATGGACCTTGTTGGTCCTACCAGAACTGCTAGTATTGGAGGTAAAGGTACATTTTTGTTATCATTGATGTTTTCTCTCATTTTACAGGGGTATATTTGTTGCTCATTAGGATCATACTTTAAGGAATTTCAAGATTTTTTTTGTGGGAAAGTACAATGTGAGAAAGAATACTGCATCACCTCTATAAGAAGTGACCATGGAGGAGAATTCGAAAATAAAGCTTTTGATGACTTTTGAAATAAGCAAGGATTTACTCATAATTTCTCATCACCGCGATCTCCTCATCAAAATGGAGTTGTTGAAAAGAATAATAGAACCCTGCAAGATATGGCAAGAACCATGATAGTAGAACACGACTTGCCACATCATTTCTGGACAGAAGCAGTAAGTACAACATGCCATGTTTTAAATCGGTGTTTCATTAGGCCCATTTTGAAAAAGACTCCCTATGAATTGTGGAAAGGAAAGAAACCTAACATCAACTATTTCCATCCGTTTGTATGTAAATGCTTTTTCCGCAATAATGATAAAGAAAACCTTGGTAAGTTTGATCCTCGAAGCAATGAAGGTATTTTTCTTGGCTACTCTAACAATATTAGATCTTATAGAGTTTTTAATAAGCATCCTTTATCAATTGAAGAATCAATTCATGTTATATTTGATGATACTAATCGCTTGGTCGAGAAAAATAAACTCTGCAAATGAATAAGAAAATCACTCATCAATCGCCAAAGTCATCTACTCCTTATATTCAATAAGTCCCTCAACAGTTGATATCTCAATAGATGAGTCCACTAATTTGACATTGGGACCAGTGCCAAATGAATAGAAATTGAACACGATTATCCAAAGCAATTCGTAACTAGTGATTTGAATGAAGGAATGAAAAAAAAGGCCTCTAGCAAGAACAGTGCTAACCTGGCTCTTATTTCACAACTTGAGCCAAAGAAGGTTGATGAAGCTTTCAAGGATAATCACTAGATTAAATCAATGATAGAAGAACTAGATCAATTTGAGAAAAAATAAAGTGTGCAATCTTGTTCCCAAACTCGAGAATGCCTTAGTCATTGGGACCAAACGGGTGTTTAGAAACAAACTAAATGAATCGGGTGAAGTGGTAAGAAATAATGCTTGACTTGTTGCTTAAGGATATTCTCAACAGAATCTATTCAAATTTCACTTACATATGCCGCGTTTAAAACATTTAATTATTTCAAATGGATGTGAAAAGCGCTTTTCTAAATGGATTCATTGATGAAGAAGTTTTTGTAAAACATCTACCTTGTTTTGAGAACCCTAAATACCCCTATCATGTGTTCAAATTATCTAAGGCCTTATATGGTCTTAAACAATCTCCTGGAGCCTGGTACGATCGTTTAAGCTCTTTTTTAGTTGAACATAAATTTATCAGAGGAAATTTTTTTACGACTCTCTTCATTAAAATAAAATCCTTTGATAACCTAATTATTCAGATTTATGTAGATGATATTATTTTTGGAAGTTCTAACCCATCTTTGTGCAAGTAATTCTCTGATCTTATGCAAAGCGGATTTGAAAGGAGTATGATTGGCGAACTAACATTTTTCTTGGGATTAAAATTTCATCAATCCAAAAAATGAATTTTCATATGTCAAAGTAAGTACCCAAAATAACTCATTCGCAAGTTTGGAATGAGTGATGCTAAAGTTGTGGGAACACTAATGAGTCCTACTTGCTCAATTGACAAGGATGATAAAGGTAAGTCTGTTGATGAGACCAAATACAGAGGAATGATTGGGTCTCTACTCTATCTTATAGCCGATCGACAAGATATTATGTTTAGTGTGTGCAGGTGTGCACGCTTTCAAGTTTCTCCTAAAGAATCGCATCTTAGTGCAGTTAAACATATTATCTGATATTTGCTTAGTACTATCTCACGTGGTTTATGGTATCCCAAAACTAACTCCTTCAAATTAGAAGGTTTTCTCGGACGCTAATTTTATAGGCGATAAGGATGATCTTGAAAGATCCAGTGCCACATGTAAACTTCTTGGGAAGTCCTTAATTTCTTGGAATAGAAAGAAACAAGGAAGTTTATCTCTTTTCACTACTGAAGCTGAATACATTGCCATTGGCTAATTTTGTGCTCAGTTACTATGGATGGTTCACCAACTTAGTGATTATGATCTGTTATTTAAACCTGTTAAAATTTTCTGTGATAACTCTAGTGCTATTCTTTGTAGTGCTATTTGCTTATTTGAAAATCCTACGCATCATTCTAGAGAAAAGCGTATAGACGTTAAGCATCACTGTATTAGAGATCATGTTCTTAAGGGAGCCATATAATTGCAATTTGTGTGCAATGAAAATCAACTTCGATATTTTTACTAAGCCCTTACTAGAAGAAAGATTTTGCATGCTTAGACAATCACTAAGTATTCTCCCGTATCCCTTATGATTTTTTGCATATATTTTATTTAATAATTTATTTGTTAAAAATACTCTGTACAAGGAATTTTTGTGTATAGATTTGGGTTAACTGATTTTGTTCATACACTTGCCAAAATTACTTTTTCCACTATGCATTTATTACCCTCATTTGCTCACGTCTTTCCATCCTTCACATCCTTTCATACTGACACCTCTGCTATTCCACTTTCTTATGCAACTCTTCATCTAACTCTTCACGCTACTTAATCCCCTACCACCTTTCACTTTCCCAAATATCCACCCCTTCTCTCTCGCTATCTTCCTTCATCACCATGGCCAAAAACCACAAAACCTCCCCAATCTCCACTCGCAAAAGCACTAGAACCAAGAATAAGGAAAATCGTCATCCCCTATTAGGATAGATTCTGCCCCCCAAACACTCTGAAAAATCTTCTTCCCTCAAACGAGGTACTGTTGATGGTGACTGAGTAGAATCCTCCAAAAGAATGCTTTTATTGGCCGTCAAAACTTTTAGACCACTCCAAACCAGGATTTCTTTCATTCTTTCAAAGGAAAACTCTATGCCCATGGGAGGATTGTTGATTTTGATGTTCTTTCATCTCAGCATTATTTCATTCAGCGGTTCTTTGACTATCAAAGATGGGTAAATATCTTCTCCTACTATCCTACTAGAATTTATGAGCACCATATTCGCATGTTATATGCCAATCCTAGAGCCACAAAGGATGATGAAGTTCAAACTCTTATTTGTGGCACTCGCATTCTCTTTGACTGTAAAGGTTTTGATAAAAATTTTAATACCAAAAGCTCTGGTTACCCTACTTGACCTAAAAACTCTTGGCTCTCTAATTTTGAAGTGACTTATGAACAACCCAAACAGGCTGTCTCTCTTGAAACCCCTGGTCTTCTCCCTTTACTTAGGCCCCAAAAATTTATCTTTTGAAACTCACGCTTTGGCCCATATCATTGCTACCACCATCTTTTCTCGTGTAGGATCTCTCTCTCTCCGACTCGGCGACACCCTACTTACTTATTGTTTTGTCAAGAAAGCATAAACTCCATCGTCCTCTCTAGTTATCAATCGCATGCTTGAATCCGCCTCTAATCCCACAACTCTTGTCACACCCCAACTAGGGAAATATGCGGGCACCTACCATTCCCACCTTGGTAGGAGAACCCACCCCTTAGTCGCAATTAAACAACAATAACGAAAAATCCAACCACCCAGAATTATAAGAAGTCTTACCTAAATAGGTAAATACAATAAGTGCGGAAGATACATCAAATCCCAAAATCTTCTGAATAGTACAAGAGCCACTATATAATGTCTAGGAAAATACAACTCTCAAATATCCATAAATATTTGTCTAAATGATAGAATAGAAAGACAAGAATAGATAAGAGTCATTGGGGCAGCGAATCCACCCAAGTGCTCACCCTAGGATGCTCGTCAAATAGCTTCGAGACTCGGCCATGAAGCGAGGAAGTCGAATCGGTCACGAACTCTACTCTCAGAAAAGAATGCAGCAAGGTAGAATAAGTATACAACACGTACTGAGTAGGCATCATAGGTCGACAACAGTTAGATAACATATGCATGAGAAAGAGATTGAAAAAGTAGACATGCTCACAATCAGATTTAACTCAATACAATCCAAGGTACCAAATCCAGTACTAAATTTCCAAGTCTAGTATATAACCTCAAATCCACTATAAGTACGAAACACAATCTCAAGTACCACAATCCAATACACGTATCACAAAGATCAACCAACAAGTCCAATATAATGCCATATGTAAATATGAGATGAATGCAATGCAATGCAATGATACACTCACGCTTCAAGCTGAATATCTCATCGCCTCGACGGTCATGACCCGTGGGGGACCGCTAAGTCCATGTATCGGCTCTGGGCCACAACCCGATCCAATAGTCAATGTTGCAGAACGTGCAACCCGATCCCAATCAGTGTCGCGGTAAGTGCAACCCAATCCTAGTAAGTGTTGCGGTGCGCAACCCAATCCTAAAATATGTCAAAATGATTGAATGCATGATAACAATGCAAACAAGTATATATGAATTAATGATGCCACACATGGACACACGTCTCAATCACAATCTCAATATCATAACCTTTCTGTCACGACCCAACCCCGTGGTAGGATCGGTGCCGAGCCGGCACCTACGCGCTCATTAACCAGACTCGGCATACAACGACTCATTCGTATACAAATATCAAACGTGGCTCCAAACCGACGCATACAAACATATATACTGCACAGAAGCCGGCAAGGCTATCATAATATACATAACATAGCAAAGCATACATACACGCAGCCGACAAGGCTGCCACGGCGGATGGGCCGCCCAACCACAACTTACTCAACGCGTCCGAACGAAACTGTATATAACCCACATCTATGTCTACAGACCTCTAATACAGAACAACAGAATCAGATGACGGGACAGGGCCCCGCCGTACCCTGAACAAACATAATCATATACATCGGAAGAGTATATACCCAAAATATTGGCTCCAGAACAAAGGGAGCACTCTGAACAGCAGAACGGAAACCCTACGCCGGTGGATCACCAAAACGCGTATCTGTACCTGCGGGCATGAAACGCATCCCCCGAAGACAGGGGGTCAGTATGAAATATGTACTGAGTATGCAAAGCAAAAGATACAGTAAGCAAATCTGAGTCATACTCGAAACAGAAGTACAGAAAGTAAGTATATGTCCAAGATACCCAAAACGTTCATTTTCAAAATATAAATCCTACATAGGGCTCAGAAAATATGTCGCCCGCTCGTCGATGGCGTCATGACACATCATACTCCGGGAGACTTTATATCTCCGAAAACCCGACATACCGCGGTCAAGAATCCAGCGGTCATGTCACGTACCCGCGGTCAAGAATCCAGCGGACAATATCACCGCCCGCGGTCAAGTATCCAGCGGACAATATCACATATACAAATACCGCGGTCAAGAATCCAGCGGCAATATCACACATACCGGCATACCGGACACATCATAACATCAGAATACACACACGGTTCCCGGCCAAAAAGGGGCTCGGCGAACCGGACACATCCTACTCCAGAATACAACATAGTGCACACAATAACATAACCGGTCCGGGACTCGGCGAAAAATGTAACAACTGAATGCACGAGCAGAATCATAAGTAACCAAATACAGTTTAAAGCATTTTCAAAGACTCAATAGGTTACTCAAAACGAGCCCTTATTTATAAACCAGAACAGCAGTCAAATCAGATTTTTCTTCCGAATATCACTCGAGAACATATCAAACCGAACTTCTGAAATCATAGTTACGTATCGGAATCATAAGTATGCGAATCATTATTTCGGACTCAACAGACAAACATGTAATCATGTTCGGGGGTCGGAAGGGTAATCAAATTGAATTCTTTCAAAAGCCATCAGAATTATACAGAAGAAGATCGCGGGACCCACGGACGAGCGTCAACCCAATCCAGGCCCGCCTAGGAAAATCATGGTCATCATATGTTATCGAATCATTATTACAAACTCAAAAGATCGGTAAGCTGATCGTACTTAAAATCAGAATAATAGTCATATCATATCCTTTCAAAAATCGTCAGAAGTACATAAGGAAAGTCGCGGGGCCCACGGAGGGGTGTCGACCCGAGTCGGGCCCGCTTATGGGAAAATATAGTCATCATACATCATGAAATCATTTTTGAGCATATCAAAGCGATCCGGTTCTGTCTGTGAAAGTTACGGACTTTCGTAGTTTTCGGAATCCTTTAGGAACAAAACTCTTTTTAAAAACTAAACTTTCATGCCACTTTTGAAACTTAGTCATACAAAAGACATAAGGGCCAATATTTCCTCATACCAAGCATACGAAGACCAAGAAACAAATAAGAATCACAGGCATGGTCGGATCGCGAGAGTAGAATTTCCTCGAGGCTCGTGTCATAGCCTATTTACGACTAAGGCATGCCAAAAGAAGGAAGGGCCAAGCTTTACATACCTCGTCGCGCTCTCCAAGCTAATCCAAACTCCAACCTATGTCTCGGACTCCCGAGGTCTACATAACATCAATAAATGCCAATGTCAACTATAAGTATTTAAGAGTTCATTTCCAAACTAACACATAATTCTACGGAAATTTGGGCGCATTTCCCGTAAATAGACCAACCCGAAAATTTAACTCGGCCAAATCAACAACACAACACCAACAACCAAACTAGCAACATCAATAATCAACCCAAAAAGCAATATAACATAAATAACCCTATTTTACCTCATTTAACAACCTTCATTATATTCAATTCAACGCTTACCTTCAAGCCAACATCAACGCTTATACATTCAAATACCAACCCGAACCCATATCCACAATATTCAAGAACATTATAAACAATTCACACAATATTTCCAACAATCCAATAAATACTCCAATTCACCCGAAGTTGCCCCAAACCCGTGGACAACAT
This sequence comes from Lycium ferocissimum, assembly GCF_029784015.1. Classification (NCBI taxonomy): domain Eukaryota; kingdom Viridiplantae; phylum Streptophyta; class Magnoliopsida; order Solanales; family Solanaceae; genus Lycium; species Lycium ferocissimum. The sequence continues at coordinate 16,376 of NW_026720747.1, forward strand.
CCATAACACATTCTCAACTTCCGAATCATAATTTGCACCAACAATTCACACTCTAACAATGTCATTTTCATAATTATACAATTCACCTCAAATGCACAATAACCTCAAAATCAGCCCGCAACACTTACAATATCAATTTGAGTCATTAAACTCTTATCGTCAACATAGAATTCACAACGACAACAATCAAATTCCAAGTAGGATTAATTCATTCTTGTCATATACTATGACCTATATTCGGCCACACTACACATATACATATTAATGATTCTCATTCTTTTCTTCACTCTACAACAATCAAAACATGCTAACTAGACTTTAATTCACTACTTCAACACAACACAACACAACACAACACACACACCTACACGGCCACACACTACACACACGGCCTCACTTCCAACATACCATATTTCATGATTTTCATCCATTTCAACATACTACAACATGCATACACCATTCATAACACATAAAACAAGATCAAATCTTACCTTTCTTCTTCAACCTCACAAATAGGCTAGGGTTTGCGATCTACACAACGAATGGTTTGATGACCCAAACAACACTTCCACGCTACTTAGGTGTTATATCCCGCATTTTATGCAATCGGATAATTCAAGACAATCGCGGGAAGAAGACAAGCAAGGCCATATTTTATTTTGTTTGGCATGTGAGTTGCTTATGAAAAATTTAGAAGTAAAAAAATAATGAGGAAGGTCAAGGGCATAAAGGGAAATTTTCAAAGTGGCATCATGGGAATTTTACAAAAAGTTCAAGAAAAATGCATGAAGGGGCCGTGCATTATGCTCCCTATTTTAATTAATGGGGGCCAATTGTAAATTATGAATGATGTATGGGCTAAATCTTGTAAGAGAAGACACTTAGTCTTCTTTGTATTTTCAAGAAAATTCTAGAAATGATGAAGGAGACATGTGACTATAATTGAGGGTCTTAAGCATAAATAAGTAGTGGTGGAAGGAGCTAAATATATATGACTTATTAGTCATAATTTTCATGAAAGCTCTAGAGAATTTTCAAGAGACAAGAACAAGAAAAAAGAAGGAGAAATATATATATAGGCCATTCGGCCATAGATTTCCACAAGAAATCTTAGAAAAAAATTTCTCCAAAAATTGTTTTCTACTAATTGGAAGGCCCTTAGCAAAGTGGTGTATTCTTTAGAGCAAGAAAAACACATATTCATAGGAGTTGCAAATTCTAGCCAAGTGAGGAATAAAGGAACAAGGTAAGGATTCATCCTTCTTTATATGTTATGGATGTTTGTGGATGTTGTAGTATATGAAAATGGATGAAATTCATGAAGAGCAAGTATATGGAGGGGTGGCCGTGAGGTGTGATATATGTGTGTGTGTGTGAAAATCATGTTTTAATTATATTATCTAGTGTTTGGTTGTTATTGTTGTGAATACTATATTGATAATGGAAATTGAGTGAATTTGGAGAGAACGTGGTTGTGTGTGTGTGCATGATGAAACCGTGAGTGTGTAGTGTGTATGTGGCCGTGTATACATGATGTATGGCCGTGTATATTGGTGAGTTGTGGAAGAATAAGGAGCAAGTTATATTTAATGTTTTAGTTATTGTGTTGTAGATTTTATATTACAAATAAAGGATTGATAAGTTTGGTGAAGTATTGATAATTGGAAGATTATGTATATTGAAAGACAATGTTCTTGCATGGGTAGTATGAAATGGTATTAGTATGACGTTGTTGGAATATATATTATAAGGTTGCTATTGTGTTCATTGAAGTCGGAAGGTTTTGAAGAAAGTAGTAAATTGAAATCATGCATTTTGAATGGAATATGTGAATTGCTAGTGTGATTGTTGAATTATGTTAATAGTTTGGCCGGGTTTGAATTCCCGGATTGTGATTGATGAGAAATTTGGCTATATTGAATGTTGAGGATGGTATATTGAGGAAGTCTTTGCCCGAAATTTCGGTAGCCAAGTGTTTCCTTAAGATTCTAACTCTAAGAACCCTAATAAGAGTTTTGGTAAACATGACCAATTTGCAGATTTCGACGAGATTGCGACGTGAAATTTGAATAGCAAAAGGAGTGGAAAGAGGTATGTAAGGCTTCACCCTTCCTTCTATGGCATGTCTTAGACGTAATAAGTTGGGTACGAGCCTCGGGGACAACTCTATTCCCCGGAATCCGCACCTAAAGTTTCTCCTTCTTCCTTCGAGTGGTAGAATTGAACTACAAAGTGTGCAAAATGTTGGAAAGACCTTTCAAGCCCCTAGAACTTGCCTAAAGAGGACCCGATCATCTTAAACCATTGTAAATAACGCTATGACACGTAGCATATGTAAATTATGTACGCTATCTCACTCGGCCCGAGGTGGGCCCACTGTTCCCGGAATTTTCCTATCACCCTGTTTGACTTGTTTTGGAGTAGGATCCCAAGGAAATCTTCGACCCTTGTCCCGATTGACGAATGATAAGTACAGTATCATCCCAGTGCAAGTGTATCCATGATGAGGGTGATCTTATAACGATAGCGATGAAGCGAAAAATGAGAAAAGTGCCTACGTTAGATACGTAGATGATATAAGTATATGTATATGATAACAGAATCGAGCGCTATATAAACGATAAATATACATGATATAAGTATACGTGTATGATGGCGAGTCGAGCGTAAATATATATATAGACATAGGTATGTGGTAAATATATATATATATGATATAGGTATGTGTATATGACGAAAGAGCCAGGGCGCTATAGACGCCGATATTTATACATGAAATATGCATATGTTTACGGGGAAGATGGAGATAAGGGCAGAGCGTTATATACGCATATCCACCTGATCAGTTGGTATTACATGACATGATATCGTCCCGGACGCGGGATGCCCGGACGCGGGATGTGCATATTTATGGTTAAATGGATCGGCTGGCCGACGCCGCAACAATATGATATATTCTATTTTTATGTATATATATATATATATGAGTAAGGAAAGCTAAGAAAGCACGGCATACGCGAGGGCACTTATATGTACAGGTCATGTTTCTATCCCAGAACATGTGTGGTAATTCTTTTATGTCATTATACATGATTTATGTTTCTCGCATATTACTATTCATGCCTTACATACTCGTACACTATTCGTACTGACGTCCCTTCTTGTGGACGCTGCGTTTCATGCCGCGCGGTCGGCGAACGAGCGGATTTGATCATAAGAGCTCTACCGGCCGTAGCTTGGCGCTCCCGATTGTTCGAGCCTCACTTCCTTGGTACTATTTTGTGTATCTATTTTCGGGCACACCGCGTGCTCGGCCCTTTCTATGTATAAGTGTACTATGTCTAGAGGCTCGTACAGATATGTACGATCGATTATGTACGATTAAATATGTGGTATTTTGGCATCTTAATGCATTTGTATGATCTATGTTCCTAATAATGTTGCTAATGTTAATGTTCGATTCAAAAAAAAAAAAAAAAAAAATACGGTATTGTTCATACGACTTGCTAAGAGGTACAGGTAAAATGATAGGTAAGGGGTGCTCGGTACAAGTATCGGGTACTCGTCACGGCCCCTAGTTGGGTCGTGACATTAGGGACCTCCAATTAGTGGATTTGCACCAAGGAAATAATTTTGGGATGGCTCAATTTGGATTTCATTTTTTTTCTTTTCTTGGCCGAGAGGGGTTGTTGTTGTTCTTCAATCTTCTTGATTTTTCTAAGTGTTGGAAATGTAGAGAAAGATGACTACTTGATCATCTTTTATGCTATTATAAGAGTTGCACATGTGTCCTTGGCCCACACATGGGTTGGACCAATTAAAATTGGCCACAACATGTGTGGGACCCTTTACAAGGCCACACGGCCAAAGCCAAGGAATTGCATGATTTCCAACTTCCAATAATTCCACTTTTGGTCCCAAATTTTCCTAATTGTTCCATGCCATCAATTCATGAACACATTATGTCTTGAAACAAAATCGAAGGTCAAAAATCCCGACTTCGCATCCCGGGATGGCTTTGTCCCTAACTTATCATAGTTAAACCGGATTGTCCCAATGTACAAAATACGGGATATAACACTTTCTTTCCTTTCTAACAACCTTAATCACGATAAATATGTTCTCCAAAACATAAGGTAATTAGTAAGCATCAAATCTAGAATCGATCACGTGGAGACAAGCCAACAACTCGCAAATAAGCAACAAGTCAATATTACACGATAAGGCGACAAGCCATAGTCAACAACAATACCAACCTAAGTGTTCCACCCCAAATCCATAACCGACGGTTCACATGCTTTCTCCAACAATTGCTAACTCTACATATGCTTCGGTAACCGAAGTCTAAGCAAAAGGTAAGCCCTAACCTACCTAGAAAGCCAATTAGGAGCCACGAACCATCACACCTTTGCCTTGCCCTTTCTTTGTGCCTCAAAATACTCAAAGTCTAATCATATTCGAGTTCTACATTAGAAATCAAGAAGAAAGATACCCATTATGCTATACTTCTAGTTAGGTCAAATTCTAACTCATGGATTTAAAATGGAAAATTGGAAGGTGTAATATGCAATTCATGCTCTAGATGATAAAACCCACTATTCAATTGCAAAAAACAACTCAAGATTAATACTTATTCGGATTTAAAGCAAAACCCCCAAATTTGGGTGTGAACCCTAATTCTTAAATCCTAAAATTAATAACTAACAATGGAAGAATAAAGCTCCCAAAAACAATGAATTCACCAAAATTTTGAAAATTTTACTAGCCCAAATTTTACACCCAATTTTCCCATTTTTAAAAAATCTAAACTCATTTTTAAAAAAATTTAGCATAAAAACTCTCTTTTTTTCCACTTTAATTC
>NW_026720748.1:0-9178 GCF_029784015.1 Lycium ferocissimum
CTTCAATTTTTGAATATTTCATGAATTTCATTCGTTTCCACATACTACAACATACTCAAATCATCCATAACATAAAGAGAAGATTAAAACTCACCTTCTTCACTCCATTCCTTCACACGGCCAAGGTGAGGTTTTGCAAGAACAAAGGCTTTGCTTGCTTCAACAACTACTTCATGTTATTTAGGACCTTCCAATGAGTAGAAAACCTAGAAAAAAATAATTTTTCTCCATCAATTTCTTATGGCCAAATCTGGCCAGCTATGGCCAAACCTCACCCTCTCTTTTTCCTCATATTTTCTCCAAGCTTCTAAGTGATAAGATGATGACTAAATGACTTGCTAGTCATCCAATATGATCCTATATAATTCATCCATGTATACCTTGGCCCACATATGGCTTGGATGAATTAAAATTTGCCAAGCCATGTGTGGCACCCCACATATACCACACGGTCAAATGGCCAAAAAATTCATGAATTGCCAACTTTCCAATATTTCACTTTTGACCCCAAATTTTTCTTATTCCAATTTTACCCTTAACTCTCCATGCCAATGAAAAGATGAATATGCAACTTGTGCATTAAAACAAAAATCAACAAAAACCGAAAATTAAAAGTCTTGTCCATAACTTGTCGCAACCAACTTAGAATATTCCAACGTACAAAGTATGAGGTATAACAGTGTGCATAGTTTATTTCTTGATAACAGGGCAGCCAGTGAACATTGGGCATTGGATGATGAAGGAAATTCGCAGAGTGCGGACTGGCAAGTCTAAAAGGCTGAGTTATGGAAACACTCTCACTCGCTAACACTTAATGAGGCTCGACGAGGGTTGGCGTACTCTACGTAGAGTTCTTGAGACGCCCACCGACGCACTCCCCGACATCTCGAAACGTCATGGCCCCGCGAGTTCATCCGGACATCATTTGACTCAAGATTGAGGAGATCCACCCAATCCACGAGGTTAGCCCTACTTTACACGGGGGGAATGATGGTGCAACGGGTGAGCATTTCAACATTAATCTTTCAAGGGTCTTTATTCAGACCCCACACATACCACATTATCGGGCACTTGTGGGTGAGGTGTCTCAGTTGCCTGAGGATGAGGATGAAAATTTGGCTGATCGAGTAATAACTGCACTAGAAGAGGGGGAAGAGGTAGAGTCGTTAATGCAAGGCGATGACAATGAAGGAGAAGAGGACACCGAGCCAGATGATGGCGAGGGAATGATGGGTGATTACCTCGGTGAGGACGACTAGGCCACTAGTGATCCCGGTGAGTATCTCTCACCTTACTTTTGTTTTTATTTTTCATATGCATTGAGGGCAGTGCATGAAAGTAAGTGTGGGGTGGGAGTACGTCTCGAGATAGAGGATGCTTATGCCTTAGGATTTGTTTTAGGATCTAACTGTAGTTTATTCTTTCTTTTAATTAGGATTACTTACTTGAAAAAAAAATTGTTTTAGATTAGGCCCTCAGTAGTGGCATGAGTCATCCGTTAGGACTTCTGTTTTCTTGTTGTTTTTATTTCTTAGTCGTAGAAGGGGCATTTCCTGATGACGGGTGGATAACAACTTGCTTGAGGGAAAATTAGTCCTTAGGATAGGCGTATTCAAATGCTAGGTGCACGGGTTAGGTGAAGTATTGGCATATGAGTGATCTTGAAATTTTTTGTGAAAGCATGCCTTGAAATTGTATCACTTTTCTTGAAAGCACTTGCAAATGGTTTTTGTTTGACTCGTTATGACCCAATTGGCATTGTTGATTTTTAGTGTTGTTTGATTCGAGGGACAACCAGATCCCTCTTGCGTTGATTGTGTGCCATGTGTGTGTAAGGTTTTGCATTTGTATCCATGTTTAGTATTGACGTTTAGAACTTGCCTTGTGTGTTCGCGAAGCGAAATGAAGTTCGATTAAGCCTAGAAAATGATAGAGGCGTTTCTTTGATTAGTCACTAAAAAGCCTAAAATGTTTATCCTGCCAACTTGTAAATAGTACCCTAGTTAACCCTTTTAAGCCTTTAGCCTCTTCTTTGATAGCAGTTAATTAGCCTTCACCCCTTCATTCTATAAAATTCAATTTTTGATCCAAATACTCTATGAGCACTTTAAACATTGACATATATAATGAGAGTTGGGATGTGAATGTAAAAGGGAAAGTTGTTAATTGTAATCTAGGAAGACTATGGGAGCACCGAATGAAAAGAATTAATTCACTTGTTAGTTGGGAATTGAAAAAAAAAAAAAAAAAAAGAAAGAAATCTAAAAAAGACAGAAAAAAATGTAGCGAAAAAGTTTCCCTTCTAACTTGTGTGACTTTTAAAAGAGTGGTGCTTAAACAAAGAAAAAGGGGTGAATTAGGAGAAATTTAAAGATTGGTTGGTGTTGAATAAGGGCTAATGAAGAAATTGTGCAAGAATGATAGAAGTATATGTATTAAAGTGCTTAGGGAGATTAGTTACTATTATCCAAATAATTCCTACCCATCCCTTAGCCTACATTACAACCCTCGAAGTCCTACATGATTCTAGGTTCGTCTTACTTGTATTAGTGGAGTGGTTACACTACGGGCAAGCCTATGGTACGTCGTAATTTACATGTGATAGTCTTTGTGAGAGTGAGCGTAATTATTGATTTTATGTCCATTGATTTAAACATATGTGATTCTTGAGAGATATGGACTACTTTATTTGGTGAGGGCACATAATTAGCAATAGAATGGTGAAGTAATGATTTCTTGATCATAAGGTTGCTTACATGCTTTAAAGTGGTGTCGTTGGGTCAAGTGGTTTGAAAAGTGAAGTGTTTTCCACGAAGGTGGTCATTGGTGCTAAAAATGAGGGTTTTAAATCTTTGGCATGACTTTCGTAACTTGGCTTATTGTTTTAGTTTTGAAATTTTTCTTTTGAGATAGTCATACTAGCCGAATCCCTTGCAGACCTGTTTGAATGAGTTGAGCTAGAAGTGTAGTTTGGTGTTGGTTTGTGTTTGCTCGAGGGCGAGCAAAGTCTAAGTGGGGGGTGGTGATATTTGGCACAAATATCATGTTTCGTGTCATTTTACATCCTATTCTTATGATTTTATCGCTTAATCTATGACGGTATTTGAGCTTATATTATTATATTTCATGTGTATAGGTACGATGAAGACAAACGATGGAAAACTGGGCTAAAAGTGATTGATTTTGGAGCATATGATGATTACACGAGGTGACGAGTCGAAGACCACAAGTGATGAACTAAAAGAAAAAAAATTGAACTGAAGGTCTCGCTTTTCATCCGCATCGCGTGAAGAAAGCGGACAAAACAAGCTCCTGACCAAAATTTACCATCACGCTTTTCATCCGCATAGCGGAAGAAAAGCGGAAGTGCATCAGGGCGGAAGGAAAGCACAGTGACGGGCAGCTTTCCCGTTTCGATCGGGATTAGATTTACTTATTTCTTGTTTTAACCCTAGAGTATATATAGACACTTTATTAGCTGAAAACGGTGTGCTGGATATTCTAAGACTTGTAAGCCGCCATTTTACTCTCTCTCTAGATTTTATTTTATTTTCATCTTTTTAACACTAGATTATTCATGAATTCTGCTATTAATTGAGAATCATGAGTAGCTAAACTTCTTAATTCTAGGATTGTGGCGAAAGACATGATAGTTGGTTTGGTGACTATTTCTATCAATTAAACTTCCATATTTTGGGTTGCTTATCTATTCTTGATCTTAATTGTTTGATTATGTCACACCCTAATTTCTGTTAGGGTGTGATGGGCACCCCACCCTTATTTAGGGCCGAGCGAATCCGCCGACTAACCTAATACTCCTAATCTCGCTGGCTTTCAAATCATGACACAAATATATATATATATATATATATATATATATATATATATAACGAAAATTTATCGAAGAACAATATGCTTTCTGTTTTTCTCAAATCAAATGAAATCTTGCAACATATGAAACTTATAACACAACGCATAATAATACATCGGCTTACATAGCCATTTGCATAACCAACATCTAATACCCACGACACTATCTGCAAAGTCTCTAACATAGAACATGTAATCATATCATAATGCTCTGACTCGGCAGCACTCCGGAGAAAATGGAGCTCGCCAATCCCGCTGGAACATCTTCTCGCTAATATCTTCAACTCATGCAGGTGCACACCGCGGCATGAAACGCAGCCCCGAAGGAAGGGGTCGGTACGAAATATGTGCGAGTATGTAAAGCATGAAATATAGTAAAGCGGGACTATACTGAAGTAAAGAGTACGGAAAAATCATAAGGCTTGCCTTTCGAAAAACATTTGTCATACATATACATATATCGGTAGATAAAATCATATCATAATCGTATCATCATATTATCGTACATATATATACCGTACCTTCGGCCCTCTAATGAGGGGCTCGGTGAGTAAAATCATATCATTGTACATATATATACCCGGCCCTCTAGTGAGGGACTCGGTGAGTAAATCATATCATAATCATGTCATCATGCCATCATATATATATATATATATATATATATATATATATATATATATATATATATATACCGTACCCGGCCCTCTAGTGAGGGACTCGGTGAAGCGTGTCCCGGCCCCGCTAGCAAGGGACTCGGTATGCCATCCTGGCCGCCATCCCCATCATCATAACATCATATACATATATAGCGTACCTGGCCCTCTAATGAGGGACTCGGTGAACAATGTAGAGGAATGTGCACGAATACGTACCCGGCCCGGGACTCGGTGAAAGACACATTGAGCTTGCACGAGCAGAGTAGTGAGAAACCATATGCACATAAATCATCATAGACTCAATGAAGTAGGTAGTCGACGTTTGAAAGTCAAAGCGGACATCATGTTAAGTTCTTTCAAAAACAAGTCGTTAGGAATATTCAAACGTAAACCTCGGGGCCCACGGATATGCATTAAACCAATCCGGCCCGTACATGAAAGTTAAAGTCATTACATGTCATAGGATCATTTGTGAGCGTATTAAAGCAATCTGGTTTTGTTTACGAAAGTTACGGACGTTTTTAGACATAGGATCTTTAGAAACAAAATTCTTTATACCGTGTTTGAATCCCAAGCATACATAAGACTTAAGGACCATATGAAGTATGTTACCTCATGAAGCAAATAACAATCATATACATACTCGGAACGTAAGAGCGGAGTTACCCCAAGCACAAATCATGTCATACCTTAATTGCGTCTAAGACATGCCAAGGAAGGAAAGAGTAAGCCTTACATACCTTAGTCGCTTCCTAAGCTAATCCAACCTTCAGCCTCGACTTCTCATAATCTACAATAACGTCATTAGGTATCGATCATTAGCCATAAGCACTTAGGTATTCAATACCAAATTAACACTTTATCTACCGAAATTTTGGCAGCATTTCCCCTATAATTTGGACATCCCCGAGAATTCAACTCGGCCAAACCAACAACAACCAAACCAACAACCATACTAACAACATCCATAAGTGATTCAAAACGCATTCTAACATTAATAATTCCTTTCTACACAATTCGACAACATTTCAATTATATTCAGTTATATTCAATGCAACTACATACTTTCAAGCTAGTATCGATGCTCGCATGTTCAAGGACTAACCCAAAGCCATTCAAACAAGATTTGAGAACATTTCGGACAATCCACAAATTTATTCAAATTAGCCCATCCACACACAAGGCAACCCGAAACACCTCCAAATGCAAGAAAACAATCGACAATACATTTCTTCCCTCCAAATTCATCAACTACACTAACAACTCATACATTGACAACATTATCCTCACAAATTCAAGAAACTATAATAAAATCACATTAACTCCAAATCAGCCCACACGGTTTTTAACTTCAACTTGGATCATTAACCTTCATTCTACATCATAAAATTCATAACGACGACAACTAAAATACTAGATAACATTAATTCATTTCTTACATACCAAACAGCCCTTACACGGCCATTCCTCAACATACATCATTCCATGAGTTTCATTCATTTTCTACACATTACAACAACACACCAATATGTTGAATACAATTAATTCATCACTCCAACGCAACTCTACACATGCACGGCCAAACTATACCACGCGGCTACCACTTCAACATCACAATTTCATGTATTTCATTTATTTCTACATATCACAACATGCGCAAATCCTTCATAAGACATGAAAAATAAGATTGAACCATACCTTCTCTTTCCACCTTGTTCTTTCTCGGCTAGAGTCCCACATGGCAACAACGAGCGGTTTTCTTGTTCCAACAACTACTCTACGTTGACGAGGGCCTTTCAATTAGTAGGAAACCTAGGAGAAAATTTTTTCTTTGATCAACACCCATGGCTGAAATTCGGCCAGCCATGGCCGTTTCTCTCCTTCTTGTTCTTTCTTCATTTTTCTTGAAATTTCTAGGAGGTGGAATGGTGAAATAAGATGACTTGGTCATCCTTTTATTGCAAATATTAGCCAACCATGTGGACATGGCCCACTAGTCATGTGCATGGTCACAGGACCTTTAATTTCATGAAATTTAAATTTCCAAATTTTCACTTTTGGCCCCAAATTTTCATGAAATGTCCAACCTTCCATAATTCACTTTTAACCCCAAATTCCTTAATATTTCCATGCCAATAAAATCATACACAACTTATGTCTTAAAACAAAGTCGGAGAAAAATAGCCTTGTCCATAACTCTTCACAACCAACTTAAAAATATTCCGACGTACAAAATGCGAGATATAACATCCTTCCCCCCTTTGGAACATTCGTCCTCGAATGTTCAACTAGTCGTATAGGGTCTTAAGGATCTCGAGGGGGGGTTTCCTTTACTACCATAACATGCAATCTCATTTACCAATCATATTTTTCTTTCATTTCCTCCTCAGGTTCGCAAGTCATTTCTTTGCCGTTATCCTTCCGCCACGGTGTCTTAACGGAAGCTACGTCTTTAGCACGCAACCTTCTTACCTTACAATTAGTGTAATAAGATTCGGTGCATCTCGAGTTAAGCTCCTCCTTCTTCTCGAATCTGATTACGTTCTTCACGGATGTTATCTTCAAGCATACCCATTCGCCAGTCTGGAATTCTAAGTGTCGATACCGGTTGTCGTCATATGATTTCTGTCGTTTCTGAGCTACTACTAGCCTAAATCGTCTTACAATCTTTCTTTACTCATCTTGTTCCATTTTTAGCCCACTGTCTCATGCCAACAACCATACTAACAACATCCATAAGTGATTCAAAACGCATTCTAACGTTAATAATTCCTTTCTACACAATTCGACAACATTTCAATTATATTCAGTTATATTCAATGCAACTACATACTTTCAAGCTAGTATCGATGCTCGCATGTTCAAGGACTAACCCAAAGCCATTCAAACAAGATTTGAGAACATTTCGGACAATCCACAAATTTATTCAAATCAGCCCATCCACACAAAGCAACCCGAAACACCTCCAAATGCAAGAAAACAATCGACAATACATTTCTTCCCTCCAAATTCATCAACTACACTAACAACTCATACATTGGCAACATTATCCTCACAAATTCAAGAAACTATAATAAAATCACATTAACTCCAAATCAGCCCACACGGTTTTTAACTTCAACTTGGATCATTAACCTTTATTCTACATCATAAAATTCATAACGACGACAACTAAAATACTAGATAACATTAATTCATTTCTTACATACCAAACAGCCCTTACACGGCCATTCCTCAACATACATCATTCCATGAGTTTCATTCATTTTCTACACATTACAACAACACACCAATATGTTGAATACAATTAATTCATCACTCCAACGCAACTCTACACATGCACGGCCAAACTATACCACACGGCTACCACTTCAACATCACAATTTCATGTATTTCATTTATTTCTACATATCACAACATGCGAAAATCCTTCATAAGACATGAAAAATAAGATTGAACCATACCTTCTTTTTCCACCTTGTTCTTTCTCGGCTAGAGTCCCACATGGCAACAACGAGCGGTTTTCTTGTTCCAACAACTACTCTACGTTGACGAGGGCCTTTCAATTAGTAGGAAACCTAGGAGAAAATATTTTTTCTTTGATCAACACCCATGTCTGAAATTCGGCCGACCATGGCCGTTTCTCCCTTCTTGTTCTTTCTTCATTTTTTTCTTGAAATTTCTAGGAGGTGGAATGGTGAAATAAGATGACTTGGTCATCCTTTTATTGCAAATATTAGCCAACCATGTGGCCATGGCCCACTAGTCATGAGCATGGCCACAGGACCTTTAATTTCATGAAATTTAAATTTTCAAATTTTCACTTTTGGCCCCAAATTTTCATGAAATGTCCAACCTTCCATAATTCACTTTTAACCCCAAATTCCTTAATATTTCCATGCCAATAAAATCATACACAACTTATGTCTTAAAACAAAGTCGGAGAAAAATAGCCTTGTCCATAACTCTTCACAACCAACTTAAAAATATTCCGACGTACAAAATGCGAGATATAACATCCTTCCCCCCTTTGGAACATTCGTCCTCGAATGTTCAACTAGTCGTATAGGGTCTTAAGGATCTCGAGGGGGGGGGGGGTTTCCTTTACTACCATAACATGCAATCTCATTTACCAATCATATTTTTCTTTCATTGTTATATCCCGTATTTGGAACGTCGGGACGATTCGGGTTAACTATGATAAGTTAAGGTCAGGACCATTCCGGGATGCGAAGTCAAGACGTGTGACCTTCGATTTTGTCGTAGGACCTAAGCGTGTATGATATTATTGGTATGGAAACATCAAAGAAACTTTGGGACCAAAGATGGAATTATGAGAAGTGGTCAATTATTGAAAAAAAGGAGGGAGTAATATATGGCCATGTGGCCGGCCACCTTTGAGTGGGCCATGGCCACATGGTTGGCCATAAAATGAAATATAAGTGATGACAAAGGGGCCATTTATTCATCATCTCTAGACCTTAGAGAAATCAAGAAGATTGGAGAAAATAACCAACAACCATTCGGCCTTGGAGACAAAAAAAAGAAGACCAAAAATCTTCACCCTAAAAATATTTCTTTGATGCAAACCTACTAATTTGAGGGTGCTTAGTAGCATTGGAGTTGTTTGTTTCAAGCGTTGGATAGTT
>NW_026720749.1:0-9638 GCF_029784015.1 Lycium ferocissimum
AACCCTTACGGAAAACCCCGGCCAACGTGGAACTTCTTACGCTTTTTGGGGGAAAAATTTTTTTGGAGGAATATCAAACTCACAACGGAGTCACGGATCTACTCTCGGAACTCCCCGGCTTCCGTACACGTCCACGAAACACGTGCTACGTGAGTTAATTTCTCTTTCATATCCAGTTAAAACTTTACTCAATCAACTCTGTCACAATCTTCACAACGGGGCAAGCGTAGCGTCGATGTCGACCCGCTTCTTTGAGCTGGCGTACAACTTGATTCTCGCAAGGCTTAGAGACTTGTAGGCAACTCGAGATTGGGTCGGACCATGCTCTTTCTATCCCGTAATATTTTCCAAATGCCCTAAACCGTATTTTCTCAAGTTCTTCCAAGTTCATATTTTAGGGATCAGAACAAAATTGGCTACTACGTCAACTTCTTCGCCCGAAAACTCTTACATCGTCTCCGGTCGAAGAGGGGCATCTGTTGACACCCAATTTCGTCCCTCCTTTATTCCAATTTATTCCCTTGGGCTTTTAAATTAATTAAATCTAAATATTTTATTTTTCGCTACTATTTTTTTAAAAATTTATTTTACTGCTATTAATAGCATTACTTTCATTTTCATTATTCTACTATCAACATTACTCTCGTTATTTTATCACAAATTTTAAATGGTTCGTCATCGCTTCATTTTAGGATTTGTACTCGTTAAATTAGGGAAAAGGGTCAAAAATACCCCTCTACTTTGGAAAAAGGGCTAAAAATATCCTCCGAACTTATTTTGGGTCAAAAATACCCCTCCCGTCCTCAAAGTTTTCAAATATACCCCTGTCTTGACGGAAATTATCCCCCAAAATAACCCGAAATCCTTTTTTAAACCCGCTTCATCATTTAAACGACCCGACCTAAATAATAACCCATAAGATCCCCTTATTCCCCAATACGTAGGTTTGAAGTTTGAGGGAATTGATGGAATAACGGGATCTTATGGGTTATGATTTAGTTGGGTCGGGTTCAAATGATGGAGCGGGTTTAAAAAATAATTTCGGGTTATTTTGGAGGATAATTTCGTCAAGACAAAAAGGGCATATTTGAAAACCTTAAGGCGGGAGGTATTTTTGACCCAAAATAAGTTCAGAGGATATTTTTTAGCCTCTTTTTTTCAAAGTAGAGATATTACTCTTCCACATGACCCATGTGTTTCAACGTATAAATACTTCAAATAGCATGGTCATGAAACTTACCTTAGATGGTGTGAATAAACCTTGAGTGGTAATACTCTCCTACACAAAAACCCTAGTTCATTTTTCTTGGGATTTCTTGACTTGGATGAACTTTGATGAATTTCTTACACCCGATTCACTTGATTTCTTGGTATTGATCTTTGATTTCCTTTGATTTCTTGTGTGAAGAGTGGAGAATATTCTAGAGAGTTCTTGACTTTGTGTGGAATGAAAAATGAAATGAATTAAATGAATGTGGGTCTCCTTTTAATAACTTGAAATGCGATCCCGTCGGGTAATTCTACGCCTATTTTGACGGGCCGTATAAATTCCTACGGACCGTCAAAATTGTCCGAGAGACTGTCCCAGTCAAAAATGGAGTCCATGACCATTTGGGACGCTGGGCTGGGTCCATTTTACGGACCGTAGGATTTCCTACGGACCGTCAAAAGTCTACGGACGTCAAATGGTCGTGGATTTCTCTGCTCGACGATGGGCTTGTCATAGAATGGCCATAACGTTTACTCAGACCTCACATTGATGAGCGGTTTGTTGCGTTGGAAACTAGACTCGATGAAATTCAATTTGAAAAAAATAAACACACAAAAACTCCTCATATTCTTGGAGATATACCCCCACCAATGTGGACCAAAATTTTGTCCGAAATATTTTCCAAGTTTTACCAAAGTTCCCATAAACTCAATTCCCTTATTTGTTTGTTCTTAAATCCTTCTGGAACCTTCTTAACACTTATTTAACACTTCATTAACAATACAAGGGGCATTACAACTCTTCTCCAAAACTTCATTAAGTCATCATCAATTCGATACTGAAATCTTGCCGACACATGACATATACCTCACTTTCCTTACCAACTTTCATCTCTACTTCAAATGTCTTTGAAATCTTAATTAGGACCATTAAAGACTAATTCTTACTTGCCCAAACATCATCTACATCTTATCCTTCGTCAGCCTATCCACTGTACGTTAACGGGAATTTTTCGAGGTGTAACATGAACCGTCCAAAATGTCAGAAATTTTCACTTTTGTAAGCTGTGCATTAATCGACTTGGCATTAAACTTATGTCAATATTCTTTATCTTAATCTTTGTCATGCCTGTAATTGGTAATAAATTTTTAAATTACCTCACATAACTACCATGTGAGGAGGTTATCAGTAAGTGCAAAGCGAGATCAATTGTTTACCACTTCTGGAGATCGTCAGCCTTTTCAAATCTTTGGGTTGATTAGGAAACTGCTGATAGGAGTCCTGGAAAGGACGAAATCCCCTGTTTTTATACGTTTGATAAATTTAGTGATAAATTCAGAGTTCCTAAAATATTGATACAAATATGTAATGCAGGTTTAATTATACCTTTGTAAATAGAGCATTTAACATCACAAAAAGAAAGCACAGGTTTGGTATTTTCAATGTTCTATAACAATTCTCCGTCAATTTCAACTAAGTCTCCCCACAAAGTCATTATTTTACGATCATACCTATATATATAAAATCGAGTTTCTTAAAAAGTCATTGCACATTCATGTAATAAAGTTCATTGGACAGATGGAAAGTAACTTTTAACTTACCTTTCGTTTGTAACTATGACTTCTCGCCTTTTGGTTCGTCCATCTCTATTTAGTGCTTTTACTTTAACTAAAATACAAACCGCATCTACATCAAATCTACAAAATACAAACCGCATCTACATCAAATCTACATAATCAAACATTGAATAATTTTACGTGAACAATACACAATAAACATATGCAGGAATTTACCAAAGAAAGTGCCAGTAGTGATCTTTTCGGCTTCTTCGATGGAAATAAAACCATTCGAGAACTGTTGAGTCATAAACTGACTGTGGCACTCGATCATCTCTGCGTTGTTATTAAACATGACTTCAAGGCCCTTATGCACAGATAAGAACTTGGATTTAGCAACGTTTACTTGTCCATTTATAATGTAGTATCTTTGATTTAGGATAAAACATTCATTCCAACTGTGTACGTCTTTGTTGAAAAGAGTAGTTTGTATTTTTGTTCCCTGTGGCAAGACGTATAAGCATACAGTCACTAAAGGAGGCTACATATCAACTAACACACGATTACAATAATGTTACCTCTTCGTCAACAAAAATGAGCTACCAACGAATACCCTTGCCGTTTTCAGTTTTGTACTCTTTTGTTAAGCCGCATCGAATGACTAACACTTTGATCACCCATTCTGTTGCATATCTCTTCAATTTGCTAATAGGTATACACTGGTGACTTAACTCTTCTTCTCTTGCCATTGTATTCCTATAGTAGCTAGGAGGTAGATGCTAACAAAATATATATTTATAATGTAGAAGCGGATTTCCCTATCTAATTTTTACCATTTAGACGATGCACGGCCAAATACTATACATAGTTGTCGTACAAGAATAAGATTCAAAGATATGATACGTGATAAACATATATTATGGAGCGATTCTTTTGTTCTAGATTTTAAAAGTGAGCAGCTTCAACTGACAATAGTTAAATATCACAGTGAGTTTTATAAAGTAAATACAAAGTGGAGAAGTGTTACCAGTTTTTGTGGGCAGTAAGCAAAAAATTTGTTTGAAGCATTAAAACACTAATTAAATCAAAATAGAAAATGAGCTAACAGATTTTAAATGTAAGTTTTAAGAGAATTGACCAGTTAATGGCTAAAAGTAGCAAGGAAATCCAAACCAAAATATGCCAACAATTAATGTGAACAACCAGAGACAGTGCATCAGAACTTGTACAATTCAACTGAGTAGTTAAAGGATTCAGAATAATCTCATATATTTGTAAGAAGAAATCTGAATCAATCACAACGCGGAATCCCCTAATACAACAAACCTTCATAGCAATACATGCAGCTACAGTTACATCAAATGAGATTTTTCTACTTTCTACAATGCATACTTCTATATTTAGTACGTATTTCTAATTTCAAAAATACGATTCTAACAGGTAAATATTCTCTATGATTCAACAGAATGCATAATCTTTTAGAAAAGCATAATTCACCTAACAGTTCAAAGAGAAAACCACAACCTTTAGGTTAAAATGAAATTTAGTTTTTTCAATTCAGCAGAGTGACACAAGCAGCAAATATATAGAAACTATATAAAAAACGATTCAAATGACTTGTTGAACTGATTGGTAGAATCAAATATGAAGGAAACATCAATATAGCTAAGAATCATATCAAAAGCAACAACAAACAACATTCTATCCGCGAAAACAGACAGTCACAACATGCAATCCCTTTCCAACAAAAACATACAAACATCACCAAAATAAGAACTGAAAGAAGTGCTATTTGCTCTACCCCAATTAAAGTGGCCTTTCGTATTTCGAGAATCAAATTTCTAAATTCACATATTTGAAAATTACATAAACATCTCTTGTGTTTAAAATCAGTACCACAAACACAAAGCCAACGTTTCCCAGATTTTGTGACGTGAGTTCTCCAGTCCCCTTTGGCGGCAAAAACAAAAGAAGCAGAAAATTGAAGAAATTAATAGTTGTGACATACATACCTAGAGAAAGTTTATGTGGAGGAGAGAAATAGGATAATGGACAAAGACATCTTGTGGTGGACATTTATATAGAGCAGCAAAGAATGTGAAAAGGTTGTGAGCAGAAATTAATACACGGGAAGATGAATAGAAATAATTAGTACTATAAATTAGGTAATATACAATGCTCTTAATAAATATTTCAAAGCACAGTTGTTTGACATGGCTGAAACTGTATACAAAATTTAAGGAGAAGGCAGTACAGAAAAGAACACTATTGTTTCAGATGCCACATGAAATGGCTTTGGAGCATTTTCTTTGGTTAATCAAATGGGTTTAATGATTGAATTAGTGTAAAATAGTAGAAAGAGGGGAGCAATTTCAGGAGAACAAATTAATGAGAATAATGTGAGAGGAGAGAAGCATGAGGAACGTGGTACCCTATTGAATTATTTGAAGAACCTGTAAATAAGAGTCTTTAACTAAGGAGTGAACGTGAGTGAGAGTATTAAATAAGGACTGAATGAACGTGATTGGATTTTACTGTAAGGAATTTAATAATTGTCATCAATGTAATTATAATATTACTATTTAGTATATTTTAAATTAGATTTTTTATATTTTATTACATTTTAATTAATAATTAAATTACATTAGGGGCAAAAGCGTAATCCAACTTTGAAGTTGGGAGCTTCCCATTTTTAATAATATATGATTATAAGTGGAGCTTTTGTATTATAAGTTGTCACACCCCAACTTTTGATAGGGCATGATGGGCACCCGACCCCTACGGTACGAGCGAACATTGGTTCTCGTTATACTCATAATCTTATCGGGACTCTTAAATCATGAAATGAGTGCATAATGAAAGCTTTTCAAAAACATGCTTTTCATCTTTCTCAAATCAAGTAAAATCAGAATCATGAAATTTGTAACATAATGCATAATGATACATCGGCTTACGCAGCCGCTTACAAGGATCGACATGTTATATACGTGACTCATGTCTCGCAAAGTCTCTAACATAAATCAAGATACCATAACATAGATACTGCGACTCGGTAACACTCCGGAAGGAAATCGAGCTCGCCAATCCACCGGAACATCTTCTACTAATATCCTCTACTCATCTCCGTATACACCGCGTGGCATGAAACGGCGTCCTGAAGGGACGTCGGTACGAATAATGTCGAGTATGTAAGGCATGAATAACAACACAATATAGATATGGAAGGTAACATGGAATAAGAGAGATACTTTGTACATCCGGATGCCTCATAAGGCGGATGTCACATGCATGCTCGACTTTTAAAAAAAAACCTTTTCTTACATACATATATATAATATCATCATCATAACGTACCCGGACTTTTCAGGACTCGGTGTGTAACGTACTCGGCCCTTTCGGGACTCGGTGTGTAACGTACCCGGCCCTTTCGGTGTTGACACCCAATTTTGTCCCTCCTTTATTCCAATTTATTCCCTTGGGCTTTTAAATTAATTAAATCTAAATATTTTATTTTTCGCTACTATTTTTTATTTTATTTATTTCTTGCTATTAATAGCATTACTTTCATTTTCATTATTCTACTATCAACATTACTCTCGTTATTTTATCACAAATTTTAAATGGTTCGTCATCGCTTCATTTTAGGATTTGTACTCATTAAATTAATTATGCTTTAAATCTTTATTTTGTACATACTAATTATTAATTGTCTTCAAATAGTATATATGGTACTAGTTGTTAAATTAGAAACCCAAGAAAGAATTAAGATTGAAGGAGAAAAGGCCACAATTTTCGGACCAACATTTGAAGCCCATTTTCGGCCAATTTTAGCAGCCCGTTACCCAATTCCCCTACCCGGTCCAGGCCACACCTTTCCTACCCGACCCGGCCCATGTGTTTTATTCCCTAAAACCTAATCCATTTCTCCTCCTCAGCCGCGTCATCCTCTCTTTGTCATTCCATCTTCAGAAAAAACAACAAACCTTCACAACAATGGCAGATTTTTGCCACTCCATTCTCGTGCAACGCCGTCCCTCGTCTCTCTTCTCTCTTCTCTCGCTTCTCTCCCTCATCCATTTTTAGCCAAAGCCCTCGGCCCCTTTAGTCTTACAGTCCTCTTGCCATTCACATGCAAAATTCGTCCCCATCCGTCTAACACCGCTACTTCCGTCGTTGACGAAGAGAATCTTCCATTTGTGGCTTCGAGACGCGGACGATCTTCAATACCAGAGGAGATTCGCCCTTTTTGAGCAAGATTTGAAGCAAACCACATGGAAAAAGCCTCAACGGTCGGATCTGCAAAGTGGTTGACTCAACTTTGAATTGAGTTCAACATCCCGCCTAAAAATTCGAACCATAGCAAAACCCTAGTTTTTTCATCTACTATAAAGAGGACTCTAAGTCCTCAGCCGAATGAGAGATTTCTCTGGGGATCTTTTCTTAGTCGGCAGCTTATTCAAAAATTGATACGATTTGAAAATCATTTTGGGTTGCTCTTGAACACTTCTGATAGAGAAGAACTGCTGGGTTGTTTCAATCTGAGTTTCGAAATCGTTCGTGAGTTAAGAGAGTAGATTCGAGGCCTTGACGTCCCCACTTCTTGTACCCGCAATTCGCAAACTTTGAAGGCTTTATTTTTATTTTTCGCATGCCGTTGGTGTAATGAATCTATAGTTTGAGATAAAAAAATAATGAATTAGAGTTCTTGTCGTGTAAATCACTTCGTATTTCACCCCGATTTTGTTTACGTATGACCTAAAATATTATTCTTCGTCAATTTTATCTTTGTTGTTTTCTGTGTGGTTGAGACTCCGATTGAAATATGTGTTATCTACTAGTTTGGTTGAAATCGCGACCGAAAATGTGATTTGAGTTGTTGTTTGACATCTTTACCATGGCATGTTGGCTGGGCTGATTTTCGACTCTAGCTTTAAAACCTTTGATTCATTAATTTAAGTTAACCTTAACCTAAGTTTGTTAGCTACGGCGTCTCTGGTTTTGATTTAGAAATGCTCGATTAAGGTTGATAACTATCAAGAGTTTTAGAGAATTATAAGTTGAATATCAAATTTGGACCTTTTTGTTCAGATCTTGTTTGATGTAGAAAGCGAATTTCGGATTATGGAGTGAGTTTGTTAATTGAGCCTCTTGAGTGCGATTTAATTTAGAATAAATGTATGTCCTCTTTCATACATTTGATCAAGTCTGATTTATTTGTTCGCCGCATGTTCATGTTTGGTGAGTTTAGTTTCGGTTAGTAATTAATAATGCTTATCTATCCAACATCTTAGTTCGGTTTAGTTCCGAGTTTGGTGGTAACGATTTTGTGTGTTTGTGTTTTACCTCGATTCAGTTTTCAATTTTACTTGGTTACATGGTATTTTGGTTTGGAATACATATCGATTGATGGTTACGCTTATTCGATCTCGGTTTAGCCTTGCTTGTGCTCTTAATATGGTGTTTAGTCGGTCTGTCGTGTACACGGATACGTTTGATTGGATTACGAACGGATATATAAGTCCTCCTCCATGTTTAAAGAATAGCAAATCGATTTTGAGCATTTTAGGCTGGCATGATTGACCGTATGCATTGGGTTTCTTCCGTTTCTCCCTCCACAGTATCTCTTTGTTCTTAAAAAGTCGAAAAGCTCAATTCCTCTTCTTCGTTTCTTTTTTTTAGTTAAATTAGTAAAGTCGGGTCTTAAAGCATTGAAATTGCCGTTATCTCGACATTGTTCTAAAATCTTTAAATGAATCAAAAGCTGACCCGCCATATCTATACATTGGGATTGATCTCCATCGTTCCTTAACATGAAGTTAGGCTCTTCGTTCTAAACAAATCGGTACACGTACGTTCACATGACCGGCCATGTTGTTCTAGGTCCAACTTGCTTATAAATTTTGGGTCTTTCCTGTGGTTGCCTGAAGTTGAATCAATGTGTGAAAGGTCTTGTACATGTCCGCGGTCATAAATACGAATCTGCGTGTTCAAACTGATCTATTTATGCATGTTTAAGTCTGAATTTGTCTAAATACATACTGTATATCGTCTGCTTTAGATAAATATGAGCTATTTACTTGGGATGTTTGAGATATCATGTAAAAATAACATGTGAGGAATTCCCAAAGTTGCATGCCTGTGTCTGCTTCATTAGTTGTGGTTTTGCATCATGATTGTATGATTCCTAAAGGACCCATCCCTACTTGTCTTACACTGTTTTGAAACCAATTATGACTATGAAGCATGTTCGATTAAGTCTAACGGTTACTTATCGTCTAAACTATTGCTCTGTGTTTAAAGTTTATGGCCAGCCCTTTATTGAGTCAAAAACATGCGAATATGGTTCCCTATGGCTGATCCTAAATCTGTTTGAACCTCTAAAAAATGTCTTTTAAACCTTAAAAGTAACTTGGTCCCGTATGTTGATGAAAAGCGACCAATAAAATAGCACGCTAGATGAATTTGAAAGATTCTTCATCAAGGATACTTAGGGTGAGTTTCCAGGATTTGGACTGTCTAAAACCAAATATACATTCGATATATAGCTGATATACATATCGTGGTGTGTGCATCTTAGGTATATTGTACATGGGATTAAACAGGCAAATAACACATAAGGTCCAATAATGCTTACGTGTGCATCATATGCTATTTTTTTATGGAATATATGTATGTATACACGAGATATACCTAGATATACAAGGTATATATAATCTGGCTGGTTTGTCTCAAGCTTACATTATATATGTTTAAATTTATTTATTATTTTATATTAATCCTTTCTCTCATTTTGTGCATGATTATCGTATACGAGTCCTCGGACTTGTCTTCTCCGCATTTTGGGGTTGGGCCAAAACCCAACACGCGTAACC